>NC_139543.1:42018579-42215145 GCF_965153285.1 Podarcis tiliguerta | reverse complement strand
CTTCAATTGGAGATGATGAGCCTATAAGCTCAACCCAGAGAGAACACATAAGCCGTAGTTTTTCCTCCACCCTTCCCCCCATTCTCCTGGGTTCTTGGCCCTGTTAGAAGGATTGCATCACACTCAGAAATGGCAGAGTTCCAGAAAGCAGCAACCTGCCCCAACTAGTCACTGCTCGCAGCTCATGTGACCCTCTGTCCTTTGTATAACACAGTGATGCCTTCTCAGGCTGGTTAGGAAACAGAGACTGCAATCCCATGCATCCTTACTAAGTTTAGGGCTAGGCTGCAATGGACTCAGAGGGGCTTATTTCTGAGGACAGCTGTTTGGAACTGGGCCATGAGCTGCAAGGTCTTACCATCTAACCCTGCAAAGGTTAGATGCCCCCAATTACTACTTCTCTCGACTTTGCATATCTTCTTCCCACAAGCCACCAAGGAACTTGCGCTAAATCTGGTCCCTGCAGGACTCGCAAGCTGCCAAAAAGGCATTTAGCCCACAAGAACTAATAAGCTCAAAAGTGACAGGTGAAAACAAAACTGCCTTTAATCAACTTTGCTAACCGGAGTTTCCAATATTGTTCTTCTGTTGCCCTTCACGATCTCAGAGTACAAAATTCCAAGCAGGTGGCCGCTATGCAGCCTTCAAAATCTGAAGTTTAAATAGTTCCAGCCCTGCATTTCTAAGCACTTCATGTTCAAGGAGTGTGGGAGTAGACCGTATCAGCCAATCGGGTTGCTCTGTTTCTTCCAGCCCACTTAGCATAGGCAATACGGTAATCGGGATGTGTGCTGTTCTAGGAGGCCGGTGTCTGAGCCAATTCCTCAGTCAGCAGCACCTGCGTAACTAACATGGCATTTTGATGGCTATCTAGCCCGCACCAGCTAAGCTGTTTCTACACCCTGTCATCATGTGTTTCCAGGTGGTTGTAAAACAAGCGGAGGTGTATGGATACAAACAGAAGGCTGAGCACAGGGAAGGAGAATAGCCTAATTAAAAAAAAGAGGGGGGGGCAGCTGGGGCTGCCAGGGTCCAGATTATTGGAATCAAAGGAAATGGCCTGAGTGTTTATTACAAGGAAAGGCTGGGAGGTTTTTAAGCCACCAGAAATGGCTAACTATAGAAGCTAATAGCTATTAGCCATTTCCAAACAGCAAAACAGCTGTAACAGCTAAGACTGCCTTTAAACTTATTTTTAAAACGTATGTTTTCTCAAGCCTTCATAGACTCTTAGTCTTAATTTTTAATTTTTGTTGTATACCCTGTTCAGTTTTATTTGTAATACATAGTTGCATTTTGATTTTAATCACACTTTTTTGAAAATAGTATTTTTTCTTTGTGTGTGTAACCCATGTACAGGATTTATTATTATTATTGTTACGCACCACTCCAGTCTCTGAGCAGTGAGAGATTCCAGGTATTCCAGCACTTGAAATGAAGGTTGGTGGAGACTGTTGTGTCTTTAGGTTATATGGTGGTGTGTGATTTTTTTTTTTTACGCATATATACAACCACAGTATTAATACTCAAAAACATATTAGTTGTAGCTTTGAATCCAGCACAGAACAAGCATGCTTCTGTGTCTCCAGCTTCTAGCCCGATTCCGCTCACTCATACATCCCACTCTGTCTTTTGTTCTCCTACCTAGCAGCTAGTTGTTGCCATTTGTCCAATGGTAGAGAGCAACTTCTTTGGTTATGCCAATCATAGTGCTAGACAGCATCTTAAAAAGTAGAGACATCACCTTGCCAACAAAGGTCCGTATAGTAAAAGCTATGGTTTTCCCAGTAGTGATGTATGGAAGTGAGAGCTGGACCACAAAGAAGGCTGATCGCTGAAGAATTGATGCTTTTGAATTCTGGTGCTGGAGGAGACTCTTGAGAGTCCCATGGACTGCAAGAAGATCAAACCTATCCATTCTTAAGGAAATCAGCCCTGAGTGCTCACTGGAAGGACAGATCGTGAAGCTGAGGCTCCAATACTTTGGCCACCTCGTGAGAAGAGAAGACTTCCTGGAAAAGACCCTGATGTTGGGAAAGATGGAGGGCACAAGGAGAAGGGGACGGCAGAGGACGAGATGGTTGGATAGTGTTCTCGAAGCTACCAGCATGAGTTTGACCAAACTGCAGGAGGCAGTGGAAGACAGGAGTGCCTGGCGTGCTCTGGTCCAGGGGGTCACAAAGAGTCGGACACGACTAAACGACTAAACAACAACAATCATAGTGCTTAACTAGCCAGCCAAAGCCATTACCTGCACAAAGGAATTGATTGGGCAAGCTTGCTGTCTTACGTTCAACAGCCACAGATATTGGCTCCCAAGAGCTAATTGCAATGTCCCATTCAAGTGCAGTGGGAATACATGATCACTGGTATTTTGCTAGTCCTCTGGAATGTAAAGCAACTTGTTGTGCCATCTGTATATTAGTGGCTCACCAATAGACACTTTGAACACTTCCACACCTATTTAACACGTGCACATTTGTGTATCTCACATAACTGAGTCAAGAGCTGATTTTATAGTTGCAGACTTTTCTTAGTTCCAAAGCACATGTAGAAGTCATGTTCTGGTGCTGTGAGCACCCCTACCTGGCACCTGCTAGTAAATACACCTGTAGTCCAACTTTGCCACATGGGACCACGTTGCGCCTCTCAGTTAGAGAGAACAAGCTCAAGTTAGCATTCGGAATACCTTTGTGCAGATTAGGCTAAGGCATTTTGAGGAGATGCACTTTCTAAATATTACCCTGTCATCGCCTTCAGCAGTGGCACAGCTTTTGCCAGGCAGAGCAGGGCTCACAAATGTCTTCCTTTGCCATTGCAGGAAAAGCAATACTTCTGCAAAGCACTTGCTTTCACGGCACAGCCATCCTTGCACTGGACAGTTGCATTACGCGGAGACGGTCTCCACATTTATTGCAAACAACTCCAATCTCCACTGTTTGTTTTCCCTTATATTGTCTTTTTATGCCTTGATATGCATTTTTAATTAGATGCGCCTCAGTTCTTTCATTGCTTTTCATTTGGAAAACACACTTTTCACTAACTCTGCAAATATTCACTACTCTTTGGAGGCCAAATCTCTTTGTTTACAACAAGAATGCTTTGACCTGGTTATCAGTTATACCACACATTTGCTTTTTCTCGCTTGACTGTGCAACTGTTCAAATTCACATGAATTTGCATGTGTGTCAGAGGAGGGGAGGGGAGGTATCAGGGATGGGGAACTTGTGGCCCTCCACAGTTTTTGGACTTCAGCTCCTATCATCCCTAAGCATGGGCTGTGGTGGCTGGGGGTGGTGGAAGTTGGGGTTTGACAACATTTGGACAGCTACCACCCCTGGTATATAGGGTGATTAGGGGGTCCAACTGAAAAAATAAAAATTTGTATAATGAGAAAGTGGTTGACATTCATAACTTATACTTTAGAAGGAACAGAAGATACACTACATTTCATGCTCTTGGACTCATATTATTTTATTTTGAAGGAAAACCAATTCTGTAGAGCTCTGAAATGGAACATGCTATTCATTTTGGATCGGGGCCTCTTGCCATTTTCCTGTTGAAAGGCACATGCTATTGCACCTGAAGTAATCAGCACATTTTAAAGACAAACAGAAGCAGGAAGTATTAATATTAGGGAGGCACATTCAATGTATAGACAAGTCTACACAGACATGCAATTTTATTATGTATATTTGATATAAAATGACTGAATTTTTCTCTCTTTTGATAAATTTCATGTTTATCTACTTGTTTTTCAAGTATGATCCCACTGGCATTTTATTGTGACTATTTTGTATTGTTTCGCCTAAAAAGATCCTGCTGAAAGGTGACCATGTTTCTGGTGAACTTTGTTTCTTTCTCATTCTGTCTCTCTCTCACACCTCACCTTCCTCTCTGCTCTCCTTGCAGATCATTTAGGGACATAGCAAGTTGCCTTACATCAAATCAGGCTATTGGTCCATCTAGCTTAGCATTGTCAACACTGATTGGCAACAGTTCTTCAAACTTTCAGAGGGGTCTTTCAGATGGAGATGCCAGGGATGGAAACCAAGACCTTTGGCATGCAAGGAAGATGCTTTATCACTGAGCTACAGCCATTCCCCAAAGTTAATTTTGGAAATCCCAAAGGACTGTCGCTTCTTTACAACCCAGTGTGCCAATCTGATGGGTTCACTGGAGGTGAAAGCAGTCTTGCTTTATTAACATTGGTTGCACTGGCAAAGCTTGTTGTGATCCTCCAACAACAGCACCCTGCGAAGAGTGTGTGGGTGCTTGTTTCCATTGCAGATGAGAACTTAAGTCCAGCAGGTAAAGGGTCAGGCAAGGTAAAGTTTCTAGAAGTTTGTCTCTGCTAATGAAGCAATACTTATGGGGCAATTAATGATCCAGCAAAGATCCAACAATTATCCTCTTTACATAACTTTTCATTTCAGGTGGCATTCTAAACAGAACTATCCCCTTCCCTCCTTTCCCCAACCAAGTGCTTTTTTAAAATTGGAGTTTAAAAAGCAGGTTGCAATGCTATGCAGGGAAGAAAGACAACAGCCACTATGGACCATGCTGTGACATAAATACGCTGCCCCAGTTTCTGGCTCTCTTAAGTGATCGATTCCATAATATTGCCTATACAGAAAAAGGATGGCAACTGCCTTTACCCACACTTTAGAACAGCACTCAGCTGGTATACATTCAGGGGCTTTTTCCGCCCTCTCTCTTTTTTGGCAAAAAAATCAGGCTGCTGCTTTTGTATCCAAATGTTTGCTCATCCCTCATCCTCAGTAATAAGACAAATGCAGCCAAGCAAGACAAATGAGAGGTGAGGCATCAGCAGAGCTATTTGCCTAGCTAATTGCAGTCAGTCAATCTTGCCTCAATTCCTTCTTCCCCCTGCAACATCAGGGACCCAAGGGATCTTGCTGGACCCACTCCAAGTGCAGAGATGGGCTTTCTTAATATCTTATAACATAACTTACCTCGTTTCATCCTGATGGTTCAAGATCCACATTTTTCAAAACAAGGAACACTGTGGGGATCTGTTTTACCCCTCACACTAGTTTAATAGGTACCATATCTCTTTTTCTTTTCACTGCAGCTGGACTCTATAATACACTGGCACATCGGTCAAATGTCTGTGTTTAGGCTTGGAACTGAATCTTACCTTTTCCTTCTCCGTGTATATCAGTCTTCCTCAACCTGGTTGCCTCCAAATATTTTGGACTAGAATTCCCATCAGCGCCAGCCAGCGCAGTTGTCTTGGCTGAGTCTGATGGAAACTGTAGTGCTGGCTGAATCTGATGGGAGTTGTAGTCAATGCTGTTGAGCTTTCAGCGCCATCTAAAGGCCTGGCTTTTTGCCCAGGTCTTCGCTGGAGTTTAATGACAGATTGATGTGATTGTTTGGGGTTGTATTTCACTGGACTCTATTATATTGTTGTTTTAATGGGGCTGCTAAATTTGTAATCCACTTGCTTGCAATAAAGAGTGGGATAGAAATGCTTTTAATAAATAATAATAATAATAATAATAATAATAATAATAATAATAATCTAGGTCTAAAGATCTGGAGTGCACTAGGTTGTCTTATTTAGTGCATATTGAAATTCTACACATTTGAGCAGGTTGAAAGTGAAGGGCAGTGTGACAATATAACTATAGGGGGATATTTTAAAAATTAAATACAAAAGCATGCATTGCAGACTAGAAAGAAATGCACACCTAGAAGTGAATATTTTCCTCTTGGGCAGCAAGCTTCTCTAGTAGTGATTCTCTCATTTGGCTTTCTCACAGTTCAATATACTCTGAGCAGTTTGCCAATACGGTGACTGCAAGGTTTTGCTCTTCTCTTCTCGTTGTTTCCTGCCTTCCAGGTTCTCTTGGGGCTTCAAATGGTGCTTGAGGAGGGCATGTGATGTGCAACTCAAGTCTTTCAACATTTGCGAGGAAACAAGTCCCATTAATTTCCCCTCAGGCAACCAAATGTCTTGGGCCAACCAAGATGGTAGATTTCCTCAACATATAACTGGCGCAGTGTAATATGTGGCATAACATAAGGAGGTAACAAATTTTGTGCTGTACCAAATTGTAGCTTGCATTCATTAACCACCAGCAAACAGCTGCCATCAGTTGGGAGGAGGTGGGAGAAAACATACTTGCCCCATTTCCCTAAACCATGTTTGCATCCTGCCAGCCGTGGAGCTTGAACTTCCATGGTAATTTATCTAATTTGGGACAGAAGGAAGTGGCCACACACTGAGGACCACTGCACAGCCTTGAGTTGCACTTCACATCCTCAGAGCTGCTCCAATGGCCTGTCTGAGTGCTCCACGAGGCCAGCCTGCTGGAGCAATTAATGCAGTGCTAGGGAAAGGGAGCTCTGCAGTTACTCAGGAAATCACTCAGCCATTCCCAGCAGCTCTGACTGGAGCTCTATCTATAATTGAAGAGCTCTGGGAGGTTTGCAAGCTAGTGGTTCTCCTCCAATTAGGGCTAAAAGGCTGCATTTATTAACAACTGGCTTGTTTAAATAGCAGCACTTCAATATACACAGTGTGACTGAGGAAGGCACTGGGAAACTGAGAGCTGGGAGGAAAGGTCACACACACACACACACACACACTGCTCCCTTCCACTTCAGCAGGGTCTCAGTAGCTGTCCACTTACTGGTGCTGAATGGCTCCTGGGATGCAATCTCTTCTGCACAGGAGAGTTGGCACTTGCACAACCATGATCCCAGCCGTCCTCCCTTGCATTAATGCTTCACTCGTTCTTAGGCCACTGAGGCTTGTTGTTTTCACTCCAAAGGAGAATCAGCTGAGGTCTTGTGGAGGAAGCACCGAAGGGAGAGGAGCATGTGGCAAAGTGGAATGCCGTTTGGCTTTCCTGGGGGGTGGGAGGCCTGAGTGTGCTCACACGGTGCTTGTACTTTTCCAACCCAACAGGCTTTCCCACTTTCCACCTTTCCAGAAGCTTATGCTGGCTTTTCAAATTTGTTCAGAAATCAGCCTCCTCTCACATCCTCAGTTTTCTCTCAAACGTGGGAACGATGGGGAACTTGAGGCCTTCCAGATGCTGTTGGACTCAGATTCCCATCAGCCCCAGCCAGAAAGACCAAAGGTCAAGAATGATAGTAGCTGTAGTCCAGCAATATCTGAAGGGCCACAGTTTCCCCAACCCTTACAGGGTCTGTGTGCTGGAAGCAGTTTGTTTATTTATTTATTTTTAATGCAAAAGAATCTTTCAAACACTAAAAGCCACAGTGCTAAATGTTGAATGACCTCAAGCTTTCCCAGTGCCCCTGTTTTTACCCCATAAACTCTTAATTTCCCTCGGGAAATTTCATAGCCAAGTTCTATCCGGACTAATTCAGGATAGCTCTTGCTCTTGCCTGGCCTTAGCCAAAACTATATCTCGGCCTCTAGGCTGCTGCATAAACACACACACACACACACACACACACACACACACACACTTCAAGTAAGAAGTTTTGTTAGAGAACTGCAATAAAATGTGCCCTCAGTTCCTAACAAGAGGGTTCCTCTTCAGAGCTCTAGACAGAACCTGAGCTTTGAAAGGCTCATTAGGAGGAGGGTCCAAGACGAGGAGAAGAAAAACACTCTGTCTTCCCACACAGTGCTAAAAGGCTGAAGACGAGGCAGCAGTCCCACTGGGACAGTGTGGAGATGAGGCAGGGCGGTGGCAAGGTTCTCCTGCACTGACCTCACTGTCACTCTGCCTACCCTGTGCTGGGGCAGGGATGTCTGCAGCCAGGAGGCCAGGTCTATAGTGCTGCCCTCTGCACCAGTTGCTCCTGCCTGTGCATTAACTTAGAATCATAGAATCATAGAGTTGGAAGAGACCACAAGGGCCATCGAGTCCAACCCCCTGCCAAGCAGGAAACACCATCAGTGCACTTTAAGCCTCTGCTTAAAGACCTCCAAAGAAGGAGACTCCACCACACTCCTTGGCAGCAAATTCCACTGTCGAACAGCTCTTACTGTCAGGAAGTTCTTCCTAATCTTTAGGTGGAATCTTCTTTCTTGTAGTTTGGATCCATTGCTCCGTGTCCGCTTCTCTGGAGCAGCAGAAAACAACCTTTCTCCCTCCTCTATGTGACATCCTTTTATATATTTGAACATGGCTATCATATCACCCCTTTACCTCCTCTTCTCCAGGCTAAACATGCCCAGCTCCCTTAGCCGTTCCTCATAAGGCATCGTTTCCAGGCCTTTGACCATTTTGGTTGCCCTCCTCTGGACACGTTCCAGTTTGTCAGTGTCCTTCTTGAACTGTGGTGCCCAGAACTGGACACAGCACTCCAGGTGAGGTCTGACCAGAGCAGAATACAGTGGCACTATTACTTCCCTTGATCTAGATGCTATACTCCTATTGATGCAGCCCAGAATTGCATTGGCTTTTTTAGCTGCCGCGTCACACTGTTGGCTCATGTCAAGTTTGTGGTCAACCAAGACTCCTAGATCCTTTTCACATGTACTGCTCTCAAGCCAGGTGTCACCCATCTTGTATTTGTGCCTCTCATTTTTTTTGCCCAAGTGCAATACTTTACATTTCTCCCTGTTAAAGTTCATCTTGTTTGTTTTGGCCCAGTTCTCTAATCTGTCAAGGTCGTTTTGAAGTGTGATCCTGTCCTCTGGGGTGTTAGCCACCCCTCCCAGTTTGGTGTCATCTGCAAATTTGATCAGGATGCCCTTGAGTCCATCATCCAAGTCGTTGATAAAGATGTTGAATAAGACCGGGCCCAAGACAGAACCCTGTGGCACCCCACTAGTCACTCTTCTCCAGGATGAAGAGGAACTTACCACACAGCACTGAGCTTATGAGGTGCTTCGCCACTGATAACAGTAATAATAATATATAGTGAAAGGGAAATGGACAGAAAAGAAAAGGCAAAATAAAGGAGGGGCATAGATTAGCAGTGGAAAAGCGAGATGTTCTCAATTTCAAGGGGAAAGGTGTGCATGAGGTTGAGTTTTTAATACAAGTTGCCCAAATAGGTCTGTCCAGGTAACTCATTACATAAGAATGACTGTCTGGATTGATCTCTAGACCTTGAAATGTAGAAAAATCCCTGGGTAATGGATGTTATTAGGTGGTCAAAGCAAAAGGAACACAACACACTCTGGGTTACTCTCCCAGCCCTTCTTGGAAATGTAAGAAATCAAACCGATAACTTTCTGAATGCAAAGCAGACTCTCTGACACTGAGGCACAGCCCTCCACCTGCCCTTGAAATTTGTATCAACTTTGGGAGGCAATCCCACCATTGGCACTAATGAGAAATTGCTTCTATTTTTATCATAATATGTAAATCAGATTAATGGAAATTGAAAAGCAAAACATTGAGTCAGTTGTAAATAAAATTTGTCCCCCAAGTTTTATGGTTTAACTACAACAGATAACAGTGTCACTTATATTTCAAAATTAATAATTGCAGTCTAACTCAGGGCCTTTATGTTAGCCCGACTGAACGTTTTCCCCTCAGCTTTTATCAAGGGCAGATATTTAAACACCCCTTGAAACGATAGGCATTGCGAATGTTGCTTTGAATGTGCTGGCAGTGGCGTAGCGTGGGTTGTCAGCACCCGGGGCAAGGCACGTAATTTGCGCCCCCTAACCCGTGGATTTTAGTAGGGGCAGAGAGCTGCGAGTGCCCCCCCGATGTTGCGCCCGGTGCGGCCGGCCCCCTCTGCACCCCCCACGCTACGCCACTGTGTGCTGGACATAGTAGAACATATTCTTTTCTACTGTCCATTGTGCAACCAACTAAGTAAGCGTGTGCTATCCCCCTTTTTTGGGTAGTCTAATAACATGGCACAATGAAAATATCAGATTCTATCTGTCTGTCGTTAACCCAGAAGTAACTGCAAGGGTGGCTGAGTTTTTATCAGTAGCATTTCTCAGAGTTGTGAATGGCACTATTTCATGGGAAGAAACTCCAATGAAAATCCTCATTATTACATGGCTATCTATTTGTATATATTTTAAAATTTTATATATGGATATTTTATGATGGCCTATATTTGTAATGCCTAATAAAAGTTTGGCGAAGTAAGTAAGAGAAATTGCTTCCAATCACCATCTTCTAATTCAGACCCTGAAGTGCCTCTAGTGTTAACATCTTCCTTGCTTTTGAGCTGGGGAGAAGTGAATCAACAGTCCTCTTGGTCAACTTCTAATTCCGTCTCTCTATAATTCTCCTTCCCACCCACCAGATTGTACTCAGCCGGGGCCCAAAATACTTCCAGCCTTAGAGATTCCAGAGAGTAGAAATGAATGGAAAGTTTATCAATGATAACCCAAACCATCTAGTTCTCTGTTTGCTGTTTTCTTTTCATGAGATATACAGGAAAAGATACAAAGACGGAAAGGTCAGCTTTCCTCTGTGGTTCCAGAAGTAATATTATGTTCAGGCAAAGGCCACATCCGTATCCGTCAGTCTGTTTTCCCCTTGAATTGTCTTAAGCTTAGACTTTCTCTCTCTCTCTTCTGAGACCTATGAGACTTTTGGGGACCAGTGAAGCAGAAAGCAGAAGGCACTCTTCTTCAGAGCTATACGGAACCAGAGAGTCTGGAAATGCAGCAATTAAAAGTGCTGTCCCAATTTCATCTTCTTCTTCTTGCAGCCTCTAACTGGATGCTAAAGTAGACTAATGACACTTAGAATTCTCCTCAAAATTCTCCTGATAGTGAACATCAGCATTTGACGGGCAATGATTGTTTAGCAGCAGTCAGTGTTTGATGGTATCTGCCTCTCAGCTGACATGCAGTACTTTGTCAGTATGGTCTAACAGACAGAGCTGCCTATTGATTTCTCAGGGAGGCAAAATCAGCACCAAGCCTACCACTCCAGATGAACTGGATTGGGGACGGAATCTGCATCCAGAGCGAATGGTAACTGTGCGGCTGAGGGAATCTTCTCCTCTGCGCTGGGAAGTAGTATGCAGTCTCCGCATTGCACTGCACCTCTATCTTTCTGAATGTAGCACCAATTAAGTAGAGGAAACAAAACATTGCATTTTAATTGCCCTTTGTGATGGCTGCTAGTTCCCCAGAGACAGATTCTGCGGAGGCTTTTTTTGGGCAAAGTCCAGCAGTGCCCCGAGAAATATTGAAAATAGAAGACATCAGGTTTGGCAGAAGAAAAAAGACCACTGCACCTTGGCTAAGGGAATATTCTAAGGGAAGCTTTCCAAAGCTAAGGGAGAGGGCCAGTTTGCCCAATTCCCATTAAAATGTTAGGCATCAGAAAGACTCACGGGCCTTTCCCCTGAGCTGTGGAATTCCCTTCCCACAGAAGTGCATCTGCCACCTTCATTGTATGGCCCTTTTGCCAATATGCTGAAGATGTGCCTCTTTGCTCTGGCCTTTGACAAGCAGATATAGATAGACAGAGATATTAGATTAGAGAGAGAATAGGTTGCACCCTGACTATAAATGGTTTTAACTGATTTTAATCTCGTATTTTTAAATTATTGTAACCCATCCTGGGATCTTATGGTGAAGACCAGGAAAGATGATGGTGGTGGTAATGATGATAAGTAATAATTTTGACCACATTTCTGTGGGTCCTGAACACACCCATATTTTTATTAACTATTGGGCAGGTAAGGAGATGTTATAAGCTGCTTTCTGGTTGCTTTGATGGTTCCCCATTTATTTACAGTATTTTCTTTTTCTGAAACTTCCAGGTTGCCGGTCTTTTCTCCTACAAACATCCCTTTCTTTTCCTAGCAAGGAAGTGCTGAAACACCCCCCCCCCATTATGCCAGCCTTTGAGATCACATGGTTATTTATCCGGGGGGGGTAGGGTGGGAATAGGCCTGGAGGCGGAGTGAGATATGCTCATTTCTTGCAAATGCTTGCTGTTGTATAGGTGGTACTCCTTCCAGCGCAGCTAGGCCATCACTTCTCACCATTTCTGGTTATATGCTCACCTGGTACCCCAGCATATCCCCATTGATTCCTGTTTAGGTACAATCTAGCTTCTCCTTGCTTTCCAGAATGTTGACATGATGACTTCATTCACACCAATATGTCAGCTAAACCCTCTTAAACTTATACCAGTCTTGCCTTTAGTTCTGGGGATGTTGTTTGATGTGCATATGAGATTTTTCTGTCCTCCATAAGATTAGAAATCAGAATCATTCAATGAAACTGATTGGCAGTAGATTTGAGACACGCAAACAAATCTGTGCAGTTTCTCACATGCTAATGGTCTCTTGAAATTCTCCACCTTGTTTGTGGATAGAGAAATGGAGGTGGAACATTTCATCATATTTCTACAGGGGAGGAGAAATTTTCTAATAGTTTCTTCATTAGTAGTAGCAGCAGCACAGCCTCTCTCTGTTTCTTTAAAGAATTGTTCCTGGTCATTGTAAGTGGCAGCAACTATGTTTTGAATCCAGCTCAGTGTCATGGGCCTAGTATTGGTTTGGGTTATTGTGTATTGGGTGTGAAAGAATTATGGCCAACACACACACAAAAGATGGTGGAGACTATTGAAGGAAAATGCAGCAAAATTCTCATTTCCTGAGTTTTGTGGGGGTGTTGTATTGTGTTGTTATTGAGAAAAGTAATGATCTCAGAATTTTTCTCAGAAGAAAATGACTCCTCAACTTTACTTTCTCAACACTATATGACAAATAGATGATAGACAGATAGATAATTTGTTTCTCTACCATGTCCCCTTTTGGTCATTCTTTGCCCCAAACTCTGAAAAGGCTAGATCTTTGAGCCTTTCCCCATTGGGAAGACACTCCTTTTTTATATACCTTTTCCAGTTCTCCAGTATACTTTTTGAGTAGCGAGTACCCGCAAACAGAGATAGATTGAGTCATGTGATCATTTTCAGGTTATAAAATTTTAATTCCCTTCATAAATGCATTCCACTTCTTTGCTCTTGAAATTTCTACTGTAACTAGGGTTAAACAGGTATTTGCCCCCCCCCCCCCCGTGGTAAGGAGTGCTGTGAAATTTAAATGTCTGTAAAGAGCTACGATTCAGCTAAAGTTAAATATGAACAAACATTATTGTCCTTTATACGAATTAGTACAAGATTTGGCATCAGGGAGCCTTGAAGTCTTGCTGCAATTCTGCTCTTGACATATTGAATGGCTTTGGGCAAGTCAAGCAGACTCTTTCTCATTCCCTTTCACCATCTTTAAAGTGCGAATAACAATATCTACCTTCCGATCTGAGCTCTCAAGGGCATTGTGCAGATTAATTAATACTTGGCAATGGCTGTGCATGTCTTCGGAAAAGAGCATTAAATACCAGCTGTTATCAGAATGTCAGTGTGCCTTCCTTGCGCTTATGGTTCTTGCAGACTGACGTGCTGATATATGACGACTTCATGTGGGTCCTTTGGCATCCCTTGCTGGGTATTGGTGTCAGGCACGATTCACTGATTTCCCCAAGTAATGACAGCTTCTCTTCTGTCTGATTTACAATCCACTGGTGGGTGCTCTTGTAATGAGCTCACACCTTCTTTCAGAATCCTACCCAGGCCATGGAAATGTCCTCCATTTATCCCAGCCTCCAGCACCCTGGTGTCTTCTAGGATTTTAGAGTACAACCTCCAGGATGGGAGCTGTAGTCCAAGACAGCTGAGGGACATCAGGCTGGCAAAGGCTGATTTAACCTGTGTTCCCCAGAAACCTTGGTTGGCCCTCACTTGCTCTTCTGTCACACAAATGAACTGCCAAACACAAAGCAAAACACCTTTCCTTCTGCCAGACTGGAGGTTTATTTGTGAAGGGTTGCCCCAGCTACTTCCCTCAAAGCTTGATCAGCTGCCTTTTCTAACTTCTTGGTTCAACTATTGCAAAGAAGCATCCTGAAAATTCAAAATGAATTTCCAAAGTGGTGCACAATAAATATGAATTAAAAATGAAAACACGTTTCAAATCCAACCTTAAATATTAAACCAACTGAGCAGAAGCAGGACAGAAACACAACAGCAGCATCAGAAGAAGAAGAAGAAGACAAAGAAGAAGAAAAAGAAGAAGAGAAGGATATGCTTGGTGAATGTTGTCAGTCCTCTCATAAAATGGACATCTCTCTCTCTCTCTTGCGCGCTCTCTCTCTCTCTCACACACACACAAACACACCATTTTCACAACCTGGGGTATGGAGTGGTGAAATTGTGCAGTGAGGGAGAGATTTTATTACAGCTCTAAAAATCAGAACTCTAAATAGTGGCCAGCAACAAATATGAAGCCCGTTGTTCCAGTGCTAATCTGGGGTCAGGATGGAAACCAACCAGTTTCTTGTCTCCTTTCTCTGTTAATGAGCTTGCCTCTGATATGAATTATTCCTTTGCATAAATGAACTTGCATTGCTCTGATAGATGAGATGCAGCTGTTCTGAAGGACTTGGCAGTCCCCAGTTCTTGATAACACACTAGTTAGATCTCTCAAAATTCAGATTGTGCCTCCCAATAAATTGAACATCAGAGGCTTTCTTCGTCATCCCATAATTTTCTTCTCCTGCATTCAGCAGAAATGTTGCCAAGGCTTCAGCATCCTTTGTTAAAGAGAGGAATGGGTTTACTTGGAATCAGCACTCTCTGCTCACTGAGGGATGCAACAAGCGTGGCATAGGAGAGCCATGATTGGTACCCTAATGGCATCCTTTATGATCTAAATGCAGCTGCATGGGGAAGGAGCAGGTGCTCCAATTCTGAGCAGAGCAGTAATTCGGGTGTGTGGGTGTGTTATTTAACTCTTTCTGCCCACTACTGCTTCCCAGTTGAAACACCTCCCCCCGGGGGGGCTGCTATAATTAGCCCCACAGGGGGGGAATATGTGCACGATACAGGTTAAGATTCTCGAGGGATTTGATCTGCTACATGGAGAGGAGGCCAAGTGAAGAGATGGTGATGGAAGGCAAAAGTGCTGATGAATCCAAGTCAGCACAGTGGACCCAGTGCATTTGTACCATGCCGGTTATGCAAGTGCCTCTCCTCTCCCCCTTCCCTATCCCAGCATTGTGCCCTGCAGTCCTTATTTAACTAAACAAATAGCCAATGCAAAAGCAAGGCCTGTTTATCTGAAATTTAACCTTGAGTTCAATGGGTAGAGTTTCATATCATCCGAGGAGCATTTGAAGTTCAAAGCTGGCACTGCTTCATTCCCTCTAAAAGCACAGGTCTAGGGTGCAACAAATGCTTCCTCCCAGGTTTCTGATTCATGTTGAAAAAGCCAAATGCTAACCGCAGAATGCAGGACTTTCCGGTAGGAAACAAATTCCTAGTCACAACAATAATGACGAACACATTTACATCTCTATAGTAACGAAAGCAAGAAAGCAAGAAAGCAAGAAAGAAAGAAAGAAAGAAAGAAAGAAAGAAAGAAAGAAAGAAAGATTAGGTACCTTGGAGGGACATGGTGGACATGTAAAATATCTTCCTATAAGACTATTTTTTTTTTTTTTTGCTCAAATTAAACCAGAAAAGAACTGACAAAGTTTCCTCTTGCGGAGAAAAATCCACCACCAAGTGTCAAGCACTGCTATATATATATATTAAAATTTCCCTTATGCTTAAACTCTCTCTCTCGATTTCTCTCCATCCACCTGTACCCTTTCCAAGATGTCTGCTTCTTTAGAAAAGGAAATCTCTGTGTAATATATAGACAGAAGAAGAATAAACAACAGAGAGGCACCCTGTGATATTTGTGTACAAATGGGGAGAGACTGGCTGTCATCCTGCAGGCTGGAGAATGCTCCTTGTGTGTCAAATGTTGGCTTCTCCCCCCTCATCAAAATGCCTTCCTTACACACATCCAGAGGGACTGGGGCAGGAGTAGCACGTAATTAATTTTTATTGTAAGAGTTCCCGTCTCTGGATGGTATGTTTGCCAAGATGATAAAGTCTCCAGAACAATCGCAGACTTAATTATGAATCTCTTTCCAGGGAATAAAAGAAAGGGAGTGGCTAGCAACAAAAAAATACCCATTGAAAGGCGGTGGTGGCAGTGGAGGGAGGGTGACTGCAATGTAAGAATTGACAGTTTCTGGTGAGTTTTCTGAGGGTGTGATGGTTTTTTCCCCTGAGAGTGATTGGATTTCAAACCAGGGGCAATGTGGAGCATGAATGTTAATGCCATGAAGACCACTGACATAAGTAACAATAATGACTCCATCCCATGAGGACTTAGCTCTTAAATCTGAAAGAACTATTATTTTATTTCTATCCTGCTCCTACACCCTCAGAACTGGGACTCAAGGTTGCTCATGAAAATTAAAACAAATGCAGATAAAACACACCTAGCTGCAAACATAGCATAAATTATCTATGAAATATGTATGTATGTGTGTGTGTGTGTGTGTGTATACACATATATATTTCTTGTGTGTGTGTGTGTGTGTGTGTGTGTATGTCCTAAAATCCAGATCAGCACCACCACCACCACCAATAACAATACAATGCAACCTTTTCCTTAAAAGCAGTCACTTCTCAAAAGTCTCCATTTGCTTTTCAATTCCTGGCCTCTTCAGGAGTGCTCCTCATTTCGCCTGCTTGCTCTTGCTTCCCCAGCTGAAGAGTTTGCAGGGATTTGCATGCCTTTCCTTCTCCTCCATTCCCTTGTTTTTTGCCCATTACTTACTAGGTGAGATCTGCAAGGGACAAGTGAAGGGCAAAATGTATGAAAAACATAATGTGAACTGCTCTGCAGGCCTCAAAAACGCCTTTTCTGAGACTTTTCTAACTTTTCTGTTAACCTGATTGCTTCATGCAGTCGTCATGTGATCTTGTCAGATCTCAGAAAGAAAGCACTGTTGGATATGGATGGAATTTGTCTTGGTGACCTTCAACCCAGGTCAATGAAAGAAAGTAGAAGGGCACTAGAGTCAATGGCAGTGTTGCACTGGTCTACCATAGGGTTTTGCTAAGAATGAAAATGAGTTTTAGCCTCAAAAACACTCCCCTCAAAATTCTCTGAAAATTTTGAGGCGAATATTCTCTGATTACTTTCTGGATGTGTGGATATTCAACTAATATTTGATATTCACTATCAGCACCCAAAGTTTTTGGAGTAGTAGTCAACATTTTTGACAGTATTTGATATGTAGTAATCACGATTTGATAGGACTTGTCTGCTGACATGTAACGGCTGTCAACATTTGACAGTATCTGAATATGACACTGATTTGTCACCGAGACAGCCTTTGACAGCCAGCATGCATTAGCAGTCAATATTTGACAGTTGCTGATAGAATAATTGCAATCAAATTTAGTAAATGTCGCATTAGCTTCTGTCACCCAGCCAGTTCAAGCAAGATTCAATTTTGATACCAAAACATAAACTGAGAAACTTACTTCATTTTGAAATTTTGCCAAATTTTGTTTCGGCTCAAATTCTGATCCAGCAGTCACATGTTCATTTCCGCATAAACATAAATACTAGCCCTTGGCATTTGTATATCTTTAAGATTTCTCTGGCTTGTGACAAAACTTGATGGATGTGTATATATTGCTAATTGCAATGCTGTGTCCTCTTCCTTGCTCCTTGAAGCCTTGCTTGGATCCTTGTATGTTGGGAACTGTTAACCACTGCCTCATGTGGTAAGCTCCATAACTGCAGCCTCTTGGGAATGAGCTTTGTAGATCTGGCCTGGCTTCTTCCACCTATGCTGGCCCTTGGTTCTTCCTGGGCAGGAAGGAGTAGATGAGCACTTCTTTTCCAAGCTGAGTTTTGCTGGCACAATGTCCACACAAGCTCTAGTGTGTCTTGCATTTCTGATCATGATCCTCGGTTCTGACCTGTGCCTTGTTCTCCATTCCTGCACTCTAGTTTGCTGTCTGATCTGGATTATTATTTGGTCCTCATTCCTCACTTGTCCTCTGATCTTGCCTTCTGAGTTGCCTTCTGCTCCTGATTGCTCTTTGGTCTTGATTCACAGGAGCTTTCTTGATGCTTTCTTGTACCAAATCAGATCACTGGTCCATCTAGCTCTGTATTCTCTACACTCTGACTAGCAGCAGTTCTCCCAGGTTTCAGATGTGGGTCTCTTCCTGCCTTATTTTGGAGACTGAACCTAGCTCCTTCTACAAACCAAGTAGATATTCCACCACTGAACTATGAGCCTCCCCCAAGACTCCTGGCTTGTTCTGTCTGGAACCCAGGACACCTGGCACTGCCTTTGAATCCTAGTGCCCCTTCCAGTTTGGGATCTCACTTCCTGGCTTTCCCATGGGAACTACTTCCCATGACCCAGCCCTGACACTCTGTGAGATCTGTTCCTTCTCACAACATAGGTGAATTTCAGTGGCAATCAAATGATCCCCACAGAATTGTACACACAGATCTCTCAAAGAATGAGTACTTAATCCTGGGAGAATGTTGCTTTGCCTCTATATTGAATCCTAGCTGTGGAGGCATTCCTTTGTTCAAATTCAGAAAACAATAATGCCCAGAATTTATCTTAATCACTGTGCATTGGCTCTTCAAAAGGATTCACACCCTAAAACTGATAAGCAGCCTGCATAGGAGGTTTGCATGTAGATATCACGAAGCAGCATAAAGCATGAATCACACTGCAGTCTCAAGCTGAATGACAATCTGGCCTGGCATGGTGGAGACTGTGAAGTAGGTAACTGTGAAGGAGTGGTGTGGGCCACACTGTGTGCCAGCTCCAAATCTGTTAGATCAGATATGTTCATAATAGGGCCATATTTAAATGCTGCCTTGGCTTTGGCAGCTGCTTCAGCAGAGCCCTGTCCAACATGCTCCACTATATGGAGGGATTAAGGTGGCATGGCAACTTCCTTTGCCACTGTCACCACGAGGGGTTGTTTGCGCCTCTGGACCCACCTGACATGAGAGGAGCAGCATGCAATCAGACCATGCTGAATGGGCTTCTGCATTGCAAAGGAGAGACACAGTTAGTGGAAAGGGCCATAGCTCAGTGGTGTAGCCTTCTGTTTTACATGCAGAACACCCCAGATTCAATTCTCAGCATCTGCAGAAAGGGCTCAAAATGTCTCCTGCTGAAAAACCTGGAGAACCTCAGTTTAGGCAATACTGAAATAGATAGATCAATGATCTGACTCTGCATAAGACAACTTCCTAGGAGCATATGGATAATGTTTGAATCAACCCCAAATGACATAGCTATCCAAGAGTCACTGATCTTGCCAGATGACTTCAGCTCAAGCCCACTGCACACTCTGATGTTGCACCTTGCAGCAATTACTTATTTTTATTTAGGTATTTGTTCTACCGTATTTTTCGCCCCATAGGACGCACCGGCCCATAGGACGCACCTAGTTTTTTTGGGGGGAAATAAAGGGAAAATTTTTTATTTCCCCCCCAGGTGCGCTGTGCTAATCCCGAAGCTTGGGGCATGCAGAGCTCAGTGCGCCCCAAGCTTCTGGGTGCCGGCAAGGTCTCCGCTAGCCGTGGGAGAGCCGCGCGGCTCTCCCAGGGCTAGCGGAGCGCTGCGCCAATCCCGAAGCTTGGGGCGTGCTGAGCTCAGCGTGCCCCAAGCTTCTGGGTGCCGGCAAGGTCTCCGCTAGCCGTGGGAGAGCCCCGCGGCTCTCCCAGGGCTAGCGGAGCGCTGCGCCAATCCCGAAGCTTGGGGCGTGCTGAGCTCAGCGCGCCCCAAGCTTCTGGGTGCTGGCAAGGTCTCTGCTAGCCGTGGGAGAGCCGCGCAGCGCCGCACAGCTTTCCCACAGCTAGCAGAGCTCTGTGCTAATCCCGAAGCTTGGGGCGTGCGGAGCTCAGCGCGCCCCAAGCTTCTGGGTGCCGGCAAGGTCTCCACTAGCCGTGGGAGAGCCGCGCAGCGCCGCGCAGCTTTCCCACAGCTAGCAGAGCTCTTCGCTAATCCCGAAGCTTGGGGCGTGCGGAGCTCAGCGCGCCCCAAGCTTCTGGGTGCCGGCAAGGTCTCCACTAGCCGTGGGAGAGCCGCGCAGCGCCGCACAGCTTTCCCACAGCTAGCAGAGCTCTGCGCTAATCCCGAAGCTTGGGGCGTGCGGAGCTCAGCGCGCCCCAAGCTTCTGGGTGCCGGCAAGGTCTCCACTAGCCGTGGGAGAGCCGCGCAGCGCCGCGCAGCTTTCCCACAGCTAGCAGAGCTCTTCGCTAATCCCGAAGCTTGGGGCGTGCGGAGCTCAGCGCGCCCCAAGCTTCTGGGTGCCGGCAAGGTCTCCGCTAGCCCTGGGAGAGCCCCGCGGCTTTTCCAGGGCTAGCGGAGCGCAGCGCCAATCCCAAAGCTTGGGGCGTGCTGAGCTCAGCGCGCCCCAAGCTTCTGGGTGCTGGCAAGGTCTCTGCTAGCCGTGGGAGAGCTGCGCAGCGCCGCACAGCTTACCCACAGCTAGCAGAGCTCTGCGCCAATCCCGAAGCTTGGGGCGTGCTGAGCTCAGCGCGCCCCAAGCTTCTGGGTGCCGGCAAGGTCTCCGCTAGCCGTGGGAGAGCCGCGCAGCGCCGCACAGCTTTCCCACAGCTAGCAGAGCTCTGCGCCAATCCCGAAGCTTGGGGTGTGCTGAGCTCAGCGCGCCCCAAGCTTCTGGGTACTGGCAAGGTCTCCGCTAGCCCTGGGAGAGCCACGCAGCTCTCCCAGGGCTAGTGGAGCGCTGCGCCAATCCCGAAGCTTGGGGCGTGCGGAGCTCAGCGCGCCCCAAGCTTCTGGGTGCCGGCAAGGTCTCCGCTAGCCCTGGAAGAGCCGCGCGGCTTTCCCAGGGCTAGCGGAGCGCAGCGCCAATCCCGAAGCTTGGGGCGTGCTGAGCTCAGCGCGCCCCAAGCTTCTGGGTGCCGGCAAGGTCTCTGCTAGCCCTGGAAGAGCCGTGCGGCTTTCCCAGGGCTAGCGGAGCGCAGCGCCAATCCCAAAGCTTGGGGCGTGCGGAGCTCAGCGCGCCCCAAGCTTCTGGGTGCCGGCAAGGTCTCCGCTAGCCCTGGAAGAGCCGCGCGGCTTTCCCAGGGCTAGCGGAGCGCAGCGCCAATCCCGAAGCTTGGGGCGTGCTGAGCTCAGCGCGCCCCAAGCTTCTGGGTGCCGGCAAGGTCTCTGCTAGCCCTGGAAGAGCCGTGCGGCTTTCCCAGGGCTAGCGGAGCGCAGCGCCAATCCCAAAGCTTGGGGCGTGCGGAGCTCAGTGCGCCCCAAGCTTCTGGGTGCCGGCAAGGTCTCCGCTAGCCCTGGAAGAGCCGCGCGGCTTTCCCAGGGCTAGCGGAGCGCAGCGCCAATCCCGAAGCTTGGGGCGTGCGGAGCTCAGCGCGCCCCAAGCTTCTGGGTGCTGGCAAGGTCTCCGCTAGCCGTGGGAGAGCCACGCGGCTCTCCCAGGGCTAGCGGAGCGCTGCGCCAATCCCGAAGCTTGGGGCTTGTTGAGCTCAGCGCGCCCCAAGCTTCTGGGTGCTGGCAAGGTCTCTGCTAGCCGTGGGAGAGCCGCGCGGCTTTCCCACAGCTAGCTGAGCGCTGCGCCAATCCCGAAGCTTGGGGAGTGCGGAGCTCAGCGCGCCCCAAGCTTCTGGGTGCCGGCAAGGTCTCCGCTAGCCGTGGGAGAGCCGCGCGGCTTTCCCACAGCTAGCGGAGCGCTGCGCCAATCCCGAAGCTTGGGGAGTGCGGAGCTCAGCGCGCCCCAAGCTTCTGGGTGCTGGCAAGGTCTCTGCTAGCTCCCATGGCTAGCAGATAGCTTCCTAAAGCCTGGAGAGCGAGAGTGGTCGGTGAGCACAGACCCCCCTCGCTCTCCAGGCTTCAGCGAAAGCCTGCATTCGCCCCATAGGACGCACACACATTTCCCCTTCCTTTTTGGAGGGGAAAAAGTGCGTCCTATAGGGCGAAAAATACGGTATTTATATTTATTCTATTTATAAATAGAATAGAGGAGTTTGAGAAAGTGTTGATGGTTTTCCTAACTCTGTGAGGCAGGTCAGTTGAGAGATCATCTCAACATAGCAAACAGCAAGGAGATTGCAAGAGTGAGTTTTGGTAGGTAACTTTGCATCCTGCATCACAATGAATCATTTCACCTTGGGAAAATCTTATTTAAATACTGACCAGACATGCTGGTTTTGCTTTTGCAACATCTGACAGGATCGCAGCAGAGGTGGCATGGCTGCAGGCGAACACTTCTTCCTTGTATGGAATTTTTTGGCTTCTCCCATGACGACGGCCCTCAGATCCCTGCTTAGTAACAAAGAGATTTTCCTTCTCTTGAGTCCTCACAACAACAGCCTCACCCACGTAGAAACCAGCTCATCTTCGGCAAATAAGTTTCCCAGAGGTCTCTAATTTCAAGAACACTCTAGTTGCTTTAAGGAGTTGTGTGTTTGTGTGTGTAACAATTGCAGGAATATGATAGTTAAGAATTACATTTAAGTGCAGCACGAGAAAGCAGCTCTCTTTAAATCCATGATCTTTAAATCTATGAGACTTTTCTTTAAATCTGTGAGATTGTCATTTGAGTCTCCAAAGCTCTTCAGTGACATGGCTGGGCATTCTTTTCAATCCTCTCACCCAAAGTAAACAAGCTGTATGGCCCCGTCAACATACTGGAGCTTTGCTTGGGTTCTACACCTGCTGCAAGATATGATAAGAAGGGCTATTTTCTTTCTGCAGGATGGTAGATACCAACTTTACTGGCCATTACATATGTAGACTCCTATTGGGAAATGTACTGATTCCAAGATGGCTGTGACATAAAAATGTCACTTTTTTCCATATCTGAATCTGACCAACTAATATATGAGAGTATGCGTGGTGTCATTTCTGTAGCTTTTGCAGTCAAGGAATCACTGAACATTAAAATACATATTGTTTTAATACAATGGGCTGGATCCAGATTAAGTTACTTGCATTACAATTATATTGAGGTCAATGTGAAAGTTAGTTGTGACTTACTCAATAGAACCCAAGTGCAACTAATTCAGTATGGATCCAATCCATTTAAAATACAGTCGTACCTTGGAAGTCGAACGGAATCCATACTGAAAGTCCATTTGACTTCCGAAGTGTTCGGAAACCAAAGCGCGGCTTTGCAGCCAATCAGAAGCCACAGAAGCCCCGTTGGATGTTTGGCTTCCAAAAATAGTTTGCAAACTGGAACAGTCACTTCCAGGTTTGCGGTGTTCAGGAAACAAAACGTTCGAGAACTAAGCTGTTCAAAAAACAAGGTATGACTGTAATCATGCTATAATTTGTGTCTGCTTTCCTTGGTTTTTTTTACAGGTGCACTCACCTGATACAATGTCATAACCCTTTGAAAGTGAAGCAAATCATATATACTGTACAATGACCAGGTCTAGATAAGTCAAGTTCTTTCTCACAGCCACTCCGTCCCCCAAATAGATTCACTGACCAATTATTACATGATGCCTCGTTAGTGTTTTCTCAAAGAATTAAAAATATTGACTAGCTACCCACATACATTGATCTAAATAACCTTCATGAAGGCCACAATGGAATGGAAAACACATTTCTTCGAGGAAAGCTATGTTGCATGAAAATGTGCATTGCTCTACAACTTTATTAAGCTGCAAGGAGCAAGAAAAACAGGCAGAAGGGGACATAAATGAGCAACTATCGATCTGGTCCAAGTTTACGCACACAACAAAATAAGATATATGTTTTGCTGCAAATGTTCGGCTTTAGCTCACAATACACAATTAGAATCTAAATGTTCCAGCTATTGGTGTAGACAGGATGGTCTAACAGTGTGTGACTGAACGACAAAATGGCAAACTAATCCCCATGCTGCACTTCGGTGAAACAACCACCTTGGAAGTGAAATATACATAATGTTTATTTGGTTTCACAACCAGGGCAAGTGATTTCATGATGAAGAACAGAACAGTTATTATGTTTGAAGGGGTAGCCTTTATTGACGCAATACACTGTATGGAAGATATTATGATGAGAGTGCATGAAACACACTTCTTATTCAAAATGGAGGCGCTTACTGAAATGTACAAAACACAGATCACAGAACTGCTGAGGACCTACAGTCAAGACCCTTATAATGAGTCCATATTTGGCTGTGTGAAAGGATTATTTCAGATTTGCCAAAAAATATTGCAGAACATTCAGGAAGAAAGCACACACACACACACACACACAAAAACACATACGTAACATGGTAAATAAAGTTCCTAGAGAATATTACACTGAAAATATACAAACCCCGATTCATGTTGCAAGAGTGATTGGACAAAAAATGGCTGAGCACATCAGTACTTTTAATAGCCAATTGAACAATCATCAAATTAAATCTGTACTTCAAGCACTAGTTGTTGTTATGAATATAATCCTTTATTGATCATGCATCAGAGGAATGGATGATGTTATCACTCAAAGCCAACTATCACAATATCACAAACGAAGTCGGAAGCAAACTAGAGGCACCATGAGAGATAGCAGATTGACAGAGAACCTCCTTTGACAGTATCCTTGGTAGTCTATGAGAAAGTGAGTAAAAAGGAAATTATAGTAACATTACAGAACCTTGCCATGCCGATCTCATATTTAATTTATTTATTTGAAGCATTTCTTAAAACCATGCTCTGCAACAGAAAAAGGCTCTCAGAATAGCTTAACAAATAGTAATAAGACAGTTGCTCCTTCCATGATTAAAATCAGAAAGACATGACCCAAAAGAAAATGTGAATGGGGGAGGTGAGCCGGGAGAGGAGAACTAGTTCTTAGTTATAAAGTTCTTATAACAACCAGCTAGAATGGAAACAGTTTGAAGTGAGGAGGAGCAGAAACCTGAGTCGATGGAATGGCTCTGTTCCCCTTCTCCCTTCTGCCAGAGCTTGGTGCTACTGCCAGATGACACCGAGGAAGGGAGCTGGCTTCTTAGCAGAGGAATGCACGCCTCATCTTTCAGTGCCTGTTCTTTCAAAGGGTACTTCTACAACTAAATGATTCCCCCCCCCCCCATTTATTTTGTTTGCTTGTTATGTTTCCCAATTATTTTTGTGAGCATGCCTGTAACACATATTGCATCAATGCAGTGATGTAAAGATAAATAAACCTGCTTCTATTTTACTCAGAATGTATGTGAACGCTCATAAACAGATTTCCCAGCCTTGAATACAGGTTCAGATTCATCTCCAGGTATGGCAGGGAGAGACCCCCTGTCTGAAATCCTGGAGAGCTGCTGCCAGTCAGTGTAGATAATACTGAGCTAGATAAAGCCTTAAATACTGTAGATAATACTGACCTATAAAGCCTTATATGGCTCAGGACCACAATACCTCAAGACCACCTCTGTCCATATCAGTCTACCTGGACCCTATGATCATCATATGAGGCCTCCTCCTCTGAAGGGTGGCAACACAAGAACGGGCCTTTTCTGTTTGTGGAATGCTTGCTTAGCACCTTCGTTATACACCATTTAAGTGTCAGGTGAAAATGTTCCTTTTCAACCAGGCCTTCGGCTGACTAATATCCTTATATCCTTTTAAAAGTGATTGTGGGAGGGTGTGGGGCGGGAGGAGTGGAGGTTATTGTTTTGCTTTTCTTCTTGTTTTTCTTCTGCATTTTGTGTTTTTAGCCTGTATTTTTATACTATGAAACACCCTGAGATCTATGGATGAAGGTTGGTATATATTATATACCGTATTTTTTGCTCTATAAGACTCACTTTTTCCCTCCTAAAAAGTAAGGGGAAATGTGTGTGCGTCTTATGGAGCGAATGCAGGCTGCACAGCTATCCTAGAAGCCAGAACAGCAAGAGGGATTGCTGCTTTCACTGCGCAGCGATCCCTCTTGCTGTTTTGGCTTCTGAGATTCAGACTATTTTTTTTCTTGTTTCCCTCCTCCAAAAACTAGGTGCGTCTTGTGGTCTGGTGCATCTTAGAGAGCGAAAAATACAGTATTTATTAAATTAAATAAAACAAAAACCCCACCTTCTTATTCTAATAAATAAATAAATAGACGGACCAATGGACTTGGTTAAAAAACCAGCTTCCCGCAGCCCATGTTCTGTCAATACTAGTCTGCCCATTCAGACTTCCCAGTGCGGGTCTTGCTTCTCCTTCCCTCCCATGTTTCTTGAGAAGAATGATGGTAGCGGCTTGGGATAGCTCAGTCGGTAGAGCATGGAACTTTTAATTCCAGGGCTGTGGGTTTGAGTGCCCCACCTTTGGCAAAAGATTCCTGCATTGCAGGGGGTTGGATTAGATGACCCTTGTGGTCCCTTCCAACTCTACAATTCTATGGCACGTCTGCAACAGAAAGGAGAGGGAATTATTTTCTCTGAGCATTCAGCACTATTGTCTTCTTGAGACAGGAGAACCAACCAGCTGGGCTCTTTATTTATATCAGCGCAGCAGATGGAGGGACCCTGGCGTAGACAGACTCTCTTGCTGCTCCAGTGTTGCATCTCTTCCATTCACCAGATCTGCCACCTAGAGAAAAGTTTCTGGGTGGGAAAAAACCAAAACAAAACCCAGCGATCTGCTCAGAGCCGCCCACACTGAACTTCCGGCACAGCAGAAAGAGAGAAAGGAAAGAAGAGGGTTGTGTGCCCTTCCTTGACTCTGAGAGTTTGCCTCCCCATTTCTCTCGGTGAAGTTACAGACCCTCTCGCACAGTTGGTGCACTTTGCTGCAAAAGAGGGGCGGGCGGGCAGGCAGGGTGACGCTCCAGCCCCCCCCTTCTCCTTTCCCTGCTGGCAGCCAAATAACACATCTTGTCTCCAAGTAATGTTGGTGGTGTATAATTTAGGAGCTATAAATAGATGGATGTTATTAAGAAAAGAAGACGACGACGATGGAGAAGAAAAAGTCGCACACATATTCACATGGGCCCTCCTCTTCTCTGGCCTTTCCAGGCATATACAGAATCATTGAGGGGGGGGTCACATACTTGAAATGTAATCCCTCCCCACCACTGGGATTGTGCCCCTCCCTTTCCCTTGCTGTTCTCCGCCTTCCCTTCCTCAATCTGCGCCTGCCAGCCTTCTTCTGCATGTGCTTTCTCTCTTTTCCCAGCCATCTGTCACAACCCACCTGTTTCTTCTCCTCCCCTTTACTTCCTGCCTGCCTCGCCATCTTCCACTTTCTGTCCTTCGTGATCTTTACCAGTTGCATGTGAAGCTCCCACTTGATTTTTTTCCTCCTTTGAAGGAAAAGCGTGAAAGGTACAGATGCACCCAGCAGAGAAAAACGAAGGGGAAGGGAAATATTAAAGAGAAAGCCCTGGTGCCTGAGAGGCTTTTAAAAGGCTTGCAAGTTCTGAAGACAAGCAGCGGTGTCGCTAGGGGTGGGCGTGTGAAGTTTGGGCAATTCCCTCCCCCCCTGAGTAGGTGGGTAGATTGGGGAAACTGAATTAGGGGGTGATCTTGGCTACCGGGGAGGATATTGATTTAGTAGAAATGAATTATTTTAAGGTCATCTAGCTATGATTTGGGGGTAATTAATGGGGATAACTGAAGAGCTGTTACTTCCACAAATGGAAGATGAACTGATTTGGGCTGAACTGCAGTGGGATGCAAATTCACTGGATTTACCTGGGGTAATCTGGATGGGAAAATAATATCCTTGTCTTCTGTGATGTTTAAATTCATTTTTTTCATTGATAAATATACAGTACATTAACACACGCAAGTGTTATGCAAATGTGTGCATATGGTCCTGTGCCCTTAAGTCTCTTAAGTACCCAGCATTGCCCCTGAGGACAAGACTGACTTAATTCCTCTTCCTGGCATCCAGATCAGATACAAAGGCTGCAGAGAAGCAGGAATTTTAGGACATGAATCTTTTCATACCGCTGAATGACAGGCTATATCTGTCAAAATTGTTCCTGCTGTGCAATGAGTTAAAGGTCCAGGAGTCCTCTTATACAATTGGTCACCCTGTGTTTAGCCGAAATAACAAAATGGGTGTGGAGCTTAATATAGAGGCTTCTGATAAGCAAAAAAAAAAAAAAAAAAAAAAAGATGAGAAGGCCTTAAGCCATCCTCCTAAGACCTGCCAAGGGTAGGACAGATAATTCCAAGGTGAAGGCTGGAACTGATTTGACATTAGTATGAACACACCTAGGGCTAACTCAGGAGACAGCTTTATGCAGTGGGTCTATTGTGAGGTTGGTTGTTTCTTTACACAGAGGTCAGATCAGGTGTGCCAACCTGAATAGAATATTGGAGGGGGGGGAGAGATAAGCCCCGTCCCATGTTGTGGCATGTACACAACATTTGAGTGAGAATGCCCATCAACAGGGTGTCAAGTATTTTATTGGAGGGTCGAAGGGACCTCAGCCCCCAAGGAGTTGGCTCCTATGCGCCAGATGTATGGATGTCCCAGCCCATCCCTGAAATGTGCCAAGATAATATCTCAGCCCTTGGTCTCCTGGAAAACATTTTGGAATGCAAATTGAATTGGGAAGTGAAGAGTTAGGATCCAGACAGATTAGCACATGAGAATTACATTGCTGAATGAGGTTGAAGGACCATCTCACCCAGCACTCTCTGTCCAAGGGTGGCCAGCAGGTGTCCCAGATGTTGTTGGACTACAACTCCCATCATTCATCCCCATTGGGGATGATGGGTGTTGTAATACAACACCTGGGACCCAAGTTCAAAGAATATGGTCCTACACAGTACACAAGCAAAGTGTGATGGCCAAATATTGAAGCTAAACAACTCGGTGTGTGTGTGCTTAGCTCAGTTCCATAGTGAACTACCATAGGTCTATGTATGATCTATGTTTTTTCCTAATTATTTTTAAAAGTTATTAACGCTAGCGGTCTTCACACACACACACACAGATGCCAATGAATTCTTTAAGTGGATTGTGCACTGCATGTAGAAGAACTTTCTTTCGTTTTCCCTCTGCAACTATTGCCAAAGAGAGTTATAGGATGACGCCAAGTTCTATTATTCTGAGAGAGAACAATTTTTCTCTGTTCATTCTTTCCAAACATATGTCAGAATTGGTTTGGAGTAAAAAGCAACAACTGATCATAATGGCAAAGAGCAAATTTGTGATTTCTTTTCCAATGAGCTACCCAACCCTCTGCCCAAAGGATCCTGTCAATCAGCCCTAAGTATCCTTCCAACACTAATTGCCTATCCCAGATCTACCTAGGCTAGTGTCCTCAGCCAGCTTCCCTCCTAATTGCAAGGAAAAAAGTGGTTCTTGCAAACTTAGTGGGGAACAGGAAGATCATCCCAAATGGAAGGTTAATGATGTACCACCTTCTGGCAAATGCACTAACGGAAGAGTTGTGTGTCTGCACCTGCACAGCCATCCTTGAACACAGAGAAACCTGAAAGGGAAGCTGGAGATATTATAAACCTCAGCCACAGCAGCAATTTCGAGCAAATATTGTCTATTAATTAATCTGTTGTGCAGGGGTCAGGAGATTGTGTTTGGGTCTCCCACCCCCTTAGTAATGGTCACCACAGATGCCGTGATTTCTAACGTCACACAAATACTTCAGCTTCTAGAGAAAATCCTCACTTATGCAAATAAAATGAAATGAAATAAAGGTGTCAGCATTCATTTTTAGCACTAAAAAAAAAGCAGAACATGTTTTCATAATACACATCCTGTCATCAAACAGCCGAGACAAGCTACCTGCCAATTGACATCCTGTAGCGTTTTCTGGAATGTAAGGTGTTCTGTATTTGAGACGACTTGTCAAATAAAGAAAAATGTGTATTTAATATGACAAATAACTTACGCTGCTTTTTTCTCCATTTTTTTAAAAAAAAGCTTGGTGAGTCTGCCTTTTCCCTGCATTGCATACTGTGAAATAAGCACTTCTGAAATGGTGAGCAGCAATTATTGCCCCACAGATGGCTCAAACACGCAACTGCATGGGAGCGAGTGGCCTTATGCTCCCCTTTTTAGACTGTAGAAGGGGAGGGGGGGGGGAGATGTGCCTTTTGCATCTGAAATAGGAACGCTGGTTTGTGTGTGTGTGTTTGTTTCCTTCTTCCCCAAGATGTGCCAAGCACACTTAAAGAAGGATGGGAAACAGAAGACTCTGGACCCGTTCAGAGAGACCTTTTCCATCCCTGACTGCACTTCTCATGAGCATGCCCCCCACCCCACCCCACATTTGCATTCACCCCCCCCCCCCTTTCTGAAGAAGCGTGATTGCATTTTCTGGCACAGGAAAAGCAATTGTCCCATGCAATCAGGTGTACTGCAGAGGGAAATCGCGTATGTGAGTAAGTGAACAAACGGAGAGGAGCTAGCGAGATGAGAAGGGAACAGCTCAAGGTTGTGGGCAGCAGCGGTGAGGCCTCCGGAATGTTCAATGAGCCCCGCCGTGGCCCCCAGGGACCTTCCTGGGCGAGGCGAGAGAACGGAGAACAGTCACTGGACTGGAATGTATGATCAACAAAGCTGGGGGATCGGAATAGAATAGATAATGAAAGGAGCCCGGCTAGCGGGAAGGAGGAGCAGGATCTGAGGCCGCTGTAGCCCACAGAGCATTTACACTGAAGCAGGCACGCTGCCGAATTAAGCCACAGGCATGCTGCTTGCAGATCGTGACAAGAAGGGCCTCCTGTTAGGTGCAGGAGGTAACTAGAGGCAGAGAAAGGACAGAGTGGTTTCAGGAATTCTGGGCAGAGTGTCCCTGAGCATGTGCAGAGTGGTTTCCCCCTTTGCTTTAGGAAACAGTTTCTCCTTTTGTTTTATTTAAAAGCAGAGATCAACGAATGTAATCCCAAGGTTATAGGAAGCAGCGAAATGGCATCGGGAATGTTGCATGGATGCAATTCTTAAAGGTGTCCTGCAGGGGTTACCTTGTGAGAGGTTTTCTTGTCAGGTGGCTATACCAGCAGCAGCAGGTGAAAACGCCCCCCCCCCCTTGCTGTAACCAGCTCTTGTTACAGACACACGTTGTACCTTTTAGCAATAATAATAAGGAGATGGTGCTTGCATCTCTCTGGCCCGTACAGGATAGGAAATCTCTATACGTAGCAGGAATTCTTTGTGGATATGTGTATGTGTGTGTGAGAGAGAGCGCATACATGTGTCTGAGTGGTGTGATGTGTGCATATGTATGGCAGCCGCATGAAGTCTACGGAAAATCCTACAGGATTCTATGGAAAACAAGCTACTGCAAAACTCTGACAGGCACTTGAAGGGAGCTGCATTTTGGAGGGGACAGGTAGAAAGCGTCATTGTCTCTCACGCAGGGATGGACAGGAACAGTAGGAGTCAGTCACAGACAGCATGATTCTCTGTTCCTCTGCTTTCTGTTTATGCTGATGGAATTTACAGCAATTGGCTATGATCTTTGCTTTTGGCACACACAAAACCTCTCCAATGCAGTAAGTGCAGTATCATATTTATCACCGCCAAGGGGAAGGGTGTAAAATGTACATTTCCCTTCTGTTCCAACCCCGTGGATAAGCAGTATACATTTTCTTGCCTCCGGAAGCTCTCTGTCATTAAGTGCAAGCGCATAGTTCTTAAGCACCTGGATCCTGGCTGTTCAAAGGTACCGTGCATGTGATTTCAGGAGTGGAAGAGAATCCTTTATTGTGGGAATGTTGTGGTAGGTAACCACAACTGGAGGAGTAATGTCCAATAACATTTCTCATAAAAGTACCGCTGCAAGAGACAGATGTTTCTGTGTAGCTCTAAAAAGACATTGTATCCTGTCAAAATCCTTCTAGCTTCCATCAAAATCCCTACAGATGTTTCTCTGTCTAAATTTACTTCAATGTTACTTAAGGTGAAATTTAATGGCAATTGTAGCTCTAAACAATTTAGACCAAGCCAGGCTTCCACCTTTCTGCTCTCTCAGGACAGACTTATTGGCTTTTATTATACCACAAAGGTTGCTTCCACTTGACCCATTTAATGAGCATCCATCCTGATCGGTTTGCAGAGACATTAGATAACATAGTATTAAGCAAGAGTTATTTGACAGTTTCTAGTGCATTTCCTCATCACTTTCCTTACTGCAAAAAGTCTGATCTTTGGGGGGGGGGGGCGGAATCAGGTTTGTTGCACAGGACCTCCACATCAGCTTCAGTTGTGCAGCCTGAATGTGACTGGATTAGAGATGGGAAGGCCTGGGGAAAAACCGGAAAAAATGGGGAAAAAACCCAGTCCCTCCCCCGTTTTTTCCCCCAAAGCCATTTTTTTTCCCTGGAAAAATTGAAAAAAAAAATAGTTTGAATATTCCACACACTCCCCCCCCCCACACCTTTCCTGGAAAAAGGTGGCTTTTGAAAAAAGCAGAAAAAACTCTGGCTTCCCCCCTGCCACCATTTTTCTGTTTTTTCCCCACAGGCCTTCTAGCACCCACACTTCGGAGCTCCCTGCTGACACCAGGCAGGTGCTCTCACTGTACTCTTTCCAGCAACCGCTCAAAACATTTTCGTTAGGGCCAGCCTATCTGAACACGTAGAAGCTGCATGTGATTTACTTCCTTTTAACCTCTGCTGACTTTAATCGCCTTTTGAATACTCTTAAATACCTGCTTTTAACTGTGTTTTCTCAATCATTTTAACGTTATGTTGTATATTTTTGTAAACTGTTTAGAAGCTCTCTTACCATCATGCGGTTTATTAAATTTCTAAATTGTTTTTCATCCTAGATCACTGAGGGTTGGCCTGGCCATTGCTAGTGGCTTCTCATCCTGGTCTGAACTGAATCACAGACTGCTCTTTGCAGCAGCACCCCCCTATCCCTTAACACCAGCAGCCCACCAAAATATCAGCCTTACTACCAAATTGACAGCTGGACTTGGGCAACACGGCCTTGTCTGATTAGCCCCAGGCAGCAGCAGGAGCGGACGTAAGGAAAGAGCACCGTTGGCTGTGTTCTTGTGCCCATGCTGTTCTTCAGAGCCGTGTCAGGAGCAGCTGCCTCATTGTGCGCAGCAGCGGGAAGCGACTTTTGAAAAGGCCATTCCCCAAGCAGTGGCATCTTATTTCCCAGGTTTGGATTGTGTGTTCCTGGGGGAGTATAGTGAGTTGGTTTTTAAAAGCCGTTTCCTGGAGGCTTGTAGGTTTTTCACAGCAGGCACACTTGAGCCTTCCCCTCTCCTACTCCTAATTTATCACTCTTCATTAGTGCTGCTTTTAAGTCCTGGAATCGAAGCTCAAGCTCTTACATTTTAATGTAGGACAAAGGATGGGTTTTTCCTGAACATCTGTTCTTGTCTGCACACTTTTCCCTTTTCCCTTCTGCAATTCCCATCTCACCGACTTTGGTGAGAAGCAAGTTACTTTTTTATTGGTTCTTCTATTAAAAGCACAAACAATTCCCATATATTATCTTCCTATATACATTAAATGTAAGGCTGTTGTCACACAGCCCCATTGGAGAATCTGGAGAGCCGCATCACAATCCTGGATTTGCATCAAGTCATGGTGGGTGGGTGGGTGAGAAAGAGAAGGCAGGTTTTAAAAGGACAGTTTTAAACAACACAGAGGAACTGTGAGGGGATGGTGGGTTTGGCTGAAGTGTTGGCAAGCAACAAAATTGGATGGGAGGCCACGTGTTGAGATGGGGTGAGGTTGGATTAGGTGACTTTTGGGATCCCGTCCAACTCTACAATTCTATGGTTCTATGGATCAATTAAAAACACAAGAAGGCTGGCAGCCCCTAGTAATATAACTTCCATGTAGTATGCATTTAAAATTCAGGTTTCTTAAAGTAACCAGATATATACACCAGCACATATAACTGTATTCAAATACAGTACTTAGGGTATAAATTCTTATAAAATGATGTCACATAAATACAATACTGCAATGGGCTTGACTCTTTTTTTCTATATTATGTGCCCAGTAAATCCATCATGCCCCAGCCTCCTTCTAGTGTTGTTGCTTTTTAAAGACACTTAAAAGGAGTAATTATTGCATACTATCTCCACCTTAGGCATTTGTTTGTAATCCTGGAATTTGCGGGTGCAACAGTAGTAAAAAGTAACACATGCAGTATATGAAATTGTTTTTATACATGCAATTGTTTTAGCTGTTTTGTATATGCAACCATTTTAAATATGTTTTTATTGTATTATGAAACCACTGTGAGATGTTTCATAGGAAGCGATTGATGGATGCAATAAATAAATAACAACCGAGCATTAGTGTCAGGGCTGGCTCCTGGTCCCAGCTCACAGAGGACCAACGCTGGCTGGTATTTATGTACAAAAGTCTTTATTGAAGTACAGTTTCCATTTCCACGCCGCAGCGCTCCATCCCTACGTCTAAACTTTAGACCGGCGAAGCTCCCTCTGAGTCCCCGCCCCCTGTACACCAGTTTAAGACTCTAGCTTTACTCCACCTCTTCTTTCTCCTCTGGGTCCTGTTGCCCTCCGGGGCCCCTGTCTCCCTGGATTCCTCTGAGGCTGACGATGACGACCCCCCTGACTCCTCCCGCTCTCTTCTGCGGGCTTTAGGACCTGGCTCTCTTCCCGGGCTGCCCACTGTGCCTCCCTCCTGTACATTTGAACTTGGCGCGCGCGCGCGTTTAACTTTCCTGATGACCGTTTCCTCACTCCCCGACGGAGGTGTGGTCAATCCTGCCTCATGTTCTCCCGCTGGCAGCGCTCCACCTGATCCCGATGCCTGGGACTCCTCCCCCCTACTGCCCTCTGGGGGGGACGCGGGCCCTGATTTCCAACTGCTACTCTCTGAGTCTCCTCTGGCCCCTTCTTCCCGAGGTGTCCCCCTGGGCACTCCCCTTGCCCTGACCATGGGGGCCCCTTTCTGTGAATCCTCCGAGTCACTGGAGAGACTCAGAGACCTCGGACTACTGTCGTCGCTGACATTTCCTTCAGACTCCTCCCCCTCGCTCTCCGTTTCCTCCCTCTCCTGTGACTCTGCTCCTGAACCCCTGACAATTAGCTATTAAAGTATTTAAATCTGTCAACATGATTGATTCAGCCTGGCACGCCCTGCATTCACTGACCAGCTCGGCATCAGCGGCGACACTAGCAGCCCTTGGCAGCATATTGAAGCACTTGGGAAACAAAAAGGGACACTCTATAGTCTGCCCCAATGTTTCCTGAGCACTTGGCTGTTGCTTGGGAAAACTGGAGCAGATTGGAACATTAGCAGCTGAAACCAATGGCTCTTGCTTTTGAGTAGACATGCATAGGGCTGCACTGCAAGTGATGCAGCAGTTGTGCATATCTTGGTTATTTAAAAAATAGAACCTTGTTTGGACTGAACCTTTCGGCTCAGTTGCTTGTCACAACACTGTGACAGCGTTGGTGGCTCTTTTGCCTTTGCAGCTACCTGCACCCTTCCTTCAGTGTAGAGAGGAGCCTCCAGCTGCTTTCACTGCTAGGATTGCAATATTCAAGAACGATCTTCCTGCAGCTAATCAGGCAGGGGTCTCTGATGTGAGAGAACGTGCACTGCCTGGAAGCTGAAGGGCGAAAGTCTCTCCACACTTTGTTTTTTTACCCTGCAGATGATAAATATGAGATTGCACTCACTGCATTAAATATGTTCCTCTGCTTCAAAAGTGATTGTGGAATCAAGGGGACCAGAAGTGTAATATATCAGTGTTCTAGAGGAAATCTGGTGGTCTAACATGGCTTTGAAAGTATGGCAGAGGAGAGGGTAAGAGATCAGCTTACCGAGGAAACAAAGACGATTCATGTAAGAGGAAACTTGTTTCTAGAACTGCATCTCACCCTGAAAAAGAAGAAGAAGAAGGCCTAAATATTGCAACCCAAATTGGGACATCTCTGGCAGAAGCTTGGATGCAAGAGGCGCAGTTCAAATTGTACCTCCTCTGCAGAAAGCGCCAATGAAAATGCAGACAAATGTTTACAGCAGCCAGGAAAGCAAGCAAAATAAAAACCACAGACCCAGCATATTCAAGACTCAGCAAAACCACCACTGCCCCATCCAGATGCCCCACCCAGATGCAAGATGTCCTGCAAAGGCAGTTCGGTGCGATTAGTGTAAGCATCCCCTTTGCCAAGAACAATCAGTCCAACCCACAAGCAATTCAAGACTCAGATGTTCAGGGTTCAGTGTAGTTTGGCATATAATGCAGGGGGTGGGTTGTGCATGTCACTCTGTTTCTGCTCCAGCCTCAGGAAAGTGGCCTGCTGATTCCCAGGTGTTGGAAAAGGTTATTTATGTATGCCACTACTGCAGCTCATGTTTTGTTAGCCCCCAAATGGAAAATGAACAGAGTCCAGACTAAAGAAGTTTGGCAACTTAAACTGATTGAATATGCGCAGCTTGCGAACCTAACATATAGAATAAGCGAACAAGAAGAACATACGTTAAAAGAAGATTGAAAAATGTTTGAATATATGGAAGAAAATCGTGTTTATTTGAAAACGTGGGTAGCATCCCAGAGTTGTTGATCTTTTTTTAGGGAGCTGACACCTGCTTACACATTATCTCTGCTTGGGAAACAGGAAACATAAACAAACTTTTTTTAGTTGCTCATTTATTAACAATGCACCTATATTCACACTTTTATAGTCTCAGATGCATGTGGGCCAGCCAAAATCTGACGCATCATTCCTGGTCTTAAATTGTCCAAGCAAAATGGCATAGCTTAACCTAGCACCAAAATGAGAAAAAAATGCTGAACTTAGATATACCTTATACCTCAGTCAGTAAAGCACGAGACTCTTAATCTCAGGGTTGTGGTTTCAAGCCCCATGCCGGGCAAAATATTCCTGCATTGCAGGGGGTTGGACTAGATGACCCTGGTGGTTCCCTTCCAACTCTGCTATTCTGTTGTATCTGAAGGGCTGTTCGCAGGGAAGATGGAGCAAATTTGTGAGAGATGCTTGAGCTGTGATTCCTGCACTGGAGGGGGTTGGTCTAGAGTCCAGTTCTGTGATACTATGATTAAAATACTCCAAGAAGTAAATAAACGGGTTTCTCTGTGGCAGACACTGGAAAGGGCTCCAGGGGCGGCCATCCCACAGAAAGTTTGGCATGTGCCCTGTACCCCAAGCCCTATTCACCGGGCCAGACCCGGTGAGCCGAAGGCGCGCTCCGCAGTGGCAACGGGGGTGCCCAGGAGAGCCTGAGTACGTGCCTGCACGCCTGAGGGATCTAGGCAGCTTGAGGCGCGTGCAGGCCGGCCACCTCAACGCCTCCTCTGCTCAGCCTCGGACTCTGGGCGGGAGCCCAAGGCGGCGGAGGCAAGGCTGCGGGAAGCGCGCAGAATCTAGGCAGGTTGAGGCGCGTCTCAACGCCTCCTGCTTGGTACTCTTAAGCAGCAGCCGGAGCCCGAGGCAGCGGCGGGCGGCTGCAAGGCCGGGCGCGCAAAAATACAAGCATTGCTGCGCGAGCCGAGGCAAGCCGAGGCGACTGTTGAAGCCGGCCAAAGGAGCCTCGTGAGTAGCGCGCTGCTGGGCTGGCCCTACACTAATAGCACGCCGGGGGGCGGATCCGGGCAGCCGCCTCAGCGCCTGCGCTGCTGAATAAGGGAGCCGTCCGCAGAAGAGCGCTGTCTGCCTACTGCTAAGCTCTCTCGGCTCTTCCCGGACGACTTCGCTCAACTCCGGACTCGCCGTGGCGCCCTCGGCAGCGGGGAGCGCCCTGATGCAGCGCGCCAGCTGCACCACTGGTTAGAGACGGGCCTGTATTCTGCATTGTCCATTAGGAGCCTGACAGAGCAAGTGGAAGATATTTCGCTAGGGTGTGATGGCGGCCACTCCCGTTCTGTGTGCAGAGGGAGGGTGAACTGGCAGTGGACTCTTACCTGAATACTGGCAGTGGGATAGCATCCTGCACTGCACTCCAGGGAAGCAGGCTAGCTAGTTTCAGGTGTATGTATAACAGGCATCGCACGCACACCTCTGCTCTCCAATGGGCAGAGGGCTATGGGGGAACGGCCGGACAAAAGCAATCACCCGGCCCAAGGGTAGAGCTGATAATGTGAAAGCCTTAGTTGATGATAACTTTGCACTGTCTAATCCTCAATTATCTACAACCTACCTGAGTGATGCTTCTGACTGGAGAAATGCACTTGTACATGTTCAGGTGGTTTTAGCATGATTGGTTCCCCTGCACTGGGAGCTGAGCAGAGATGCTGCTAGGTAAGCACTTGCCTGACAGGGAGCTCTGACAGGGGTCCTAGAGTCCTCCTGCCTCCTTTCCATCAGAGCCTCATGCCTCCTTTCCAAAGCCCACGTGGCGCAAGTGCCAAATTTTGACCTAGCTCAGGGCGCCATAGTACCCGTCCACCCCTGCCAGCTACATAAAGGTGGTGTCACATTTGCTTCAGGGACACTCAGTTAGAAAATGTCTTACAGCTGAAGAGGTGGAAACTTGTATGTGGGGCTCTGCCTTCAAACACCACATCAGCATCTTTCTCCCTGGAAAATTGTTGCCACGTTGGCATTCTTAGAAGCCGTCCTGTTGCGGCTCCTGCAGCACTGACTCCCCAGTGAAAGAAAGTGGTCCTGAGAAGAGGTAAGAAAGAGACACTGGAAAACGGGCCCTTTGCCCTTTCCTCAGGGGGAATGCACTGCGAGTAATTCGGATAGGGGCCACAGTTGCCAGCGGGCCTTGCGTTATGCAGCCTGATGGAATAGAACAGCATCTGTTCCTTTCGTTTTCACTGTTCCAGGCCCTGTGACATTTTGGTTCGCCTGGAAAACCTCGGAGCTAGAATCATACACCCAAATAATTATTCCATGACTTGAAAATGATCTCCCTCACCCCCCTTTTCTTGAAATGTGTGTTTTAATATCAAATTATTTATAACCCAGCCTCGCGGTCAGGCTTTTAATGAAAGAGCTGCCAGAGCCTTTTAAAAGCTTTGCATTCACTCGACTGGCTATATTATGCTGAGTAAGGGCCTCAGGGGTTTTAGCAGAAAGAAGGGGGTGGGGGTGGGAACTCTTCTATTGCTTGTATAAATTTTCCCTCTCCACTTCCCACCCCACAGTCCACATGTATTCTCTCTTCAGCTCTCTCTTTTCAGCTTTCTCTCCTCTCTTTCTCTCCCACTTTATTTTTCTCTTTCCATGCAGGTCTGGCATCCACAGTCAGCATGCTTGGGAATCCGCCAAGGTCCCACAACCCAGCAGGGAGGGAGCCCATGGACAAGAGCCTTCGGGGGTGGGGGAGGGGGAGATGGTGGGTGTCTTCCCCAAGGGCCCTTCAAAGCCCAGAATTGCAAATCTCATTCCCTCCCCTTTTCTCACTGCTTCCCCCACTTCCAAATTTTCACTTTACGAGCTTGTTTGGAATAGAAATGCTGCTGGAACTGATGTATACACATTAATTGATGATTAAACATGGTTTCCTCAATGCAATATGGATTTTTCTATCCATAAGAATATGTAGAGGGCAAATTTATATGGACGGGGTGGGGAATCCTCCCCTCTTCTAATTTCATCAGGCAATTTTTGGATGTTTCAGGGATATAAATTTAATTCTATAGTAGAAGAGAACGAATCATTCTCTTCCTACCTTTTTTCCTTTCTATTCCATTTTTTATTCTAAAATATAAACAAACTCTGCTGCAGAAACTTTCTGCAAGTGATGGTGGAGGAGGCTGCTACCACGAATCTGCTGGTCAAGCAGAACATAAGCACCAAAGTAGGCAACAATGTTAGTTCCCTATCTGTAATGGTTCTAGGGGCTGCTCGTGCGTAAGCCGGTGCAGACACCTGGCTGGATTGCCTGAGTGAACCTTTTCTGTCCGGACAGCCACTCACCCGTGGCTGTCTCAATCGCTGGCAGAATCCGTCAGTGGGCGTTTCTTAAACTTCTTCCAGCAAAGAAGCTCTTTGACGCCTAGTCTCCTTCTACTCTCTCTGCTCGAAAGCCTTCTGCGCAAGGAGGGCGTAGGCAGCGGAGGACCTCTACTCTCCCCGCTGGTCCCCGGCAAGGAGTCATGGGACCGCCTCGCCTCTTCCCCCACCTGCCCCCCTTCTCCACTGGTGCTACGCTGATTCTCTTCCCCAGAAGATGGGCTGCTTCTCCCAATCCCGGGACGCTCTCCGGAATCCCTCTGGATTTTGCTCTCTCCCTCCGGCACTGATGGCAGTTCCCTGACACTATCCATACCCTTAAGTACAGGGCTTGGGGGTACTTGTTTTCCCCCACCATAAATGGCCAGCAGAGGGGGGCTGTTCTGCCTTTGGACTCCAGTCTGGGGCAGGGAGATGTAACCTTTTGCTAACTCATTGTTCTGATTTGGATCAAGAGACCTTCAGGGGCAATTTGCATTGCCAACCCCTTCTCATTCACTTCTATGGCAGCACCCCCCCCCAACTAGGGTCCTGATCTGCACAGGTGGCCCACACTGGTAATTTGCATTTTTAAAATCAATTAAGAGCACAGATCTGGGACAAACAGATTGCCTGGATTGGCCCTGATTGTTCTGGAATCGTAGGAGACACCAGAGTAGGTAGCTGCCATTGTTGCTGTCAAATCACATTTGATTTTAAACTCAGCCAAATGCATGAGACAGGCTAAGCAGACACGGCCCTCTTAAGAAATATGTCATGGAGTGGTCCCCATAGACAGGACTGGTATCTGTCACTCTGCTGAATGCAACAAATATGAAAACAACAACCCAGATTCCTTCCCACTGGCATAATTTGGAAATGACATCACTGAAACCAAGGGAGGCTCCCCACGTTTATGCCAGTGACAGATTTTGGTCATTTAGGATTTGTCTTTGGCAGAAGGTTTCATATTTGTTTTTTGCCTGACACTGATTGTCATCAAAGTGCTTTTCTGCTCCCCCCCTCCCAGATGAAACAGGGGGCCTCTTCAACAATTAGAAGTGTGACAGATCAAAGTGGGGACAGCATGTAGAAACACCCTGCCTGCCCCCAACGGCATTTGCACAGCTCATTCTTCAGCAGGCTTACTTAGGAGGCAGAGCCATTCAGTTCAGTGGGACTTCCTTAGAAGTAAATGAGCACAGGATTGTAGCCTTAATGCCGAACTTATTCCCGCAGTTTCTTAGTGCCCTCTCCGGAGTGCCACAAATAGTGATTTATGGCAGCATTATGGTTCTTTATCTTTCCAGTTTGGAGACACATTGATTTATCCCTTTCCTTCCCCTCTTCCCAATTCCAATATATTGCAAGGTTTCAAGGCAAGGGAGGTTACAAAATATAAGCTTAATGTTTGGTGGTTGTTCATATCGTATGCCAGGGTAGCACAATCCTTTTGGAACTAAGATATTGATGGTCTCCTTCCTTGCACTGCTCCTTATTTACTCTGGCATGCGGGACAGGCAAAAGGAAGCACTTCCTCACATAGCACATAGCTAATTTGGAGCTATTGCAGTGATGACCACCAGCCTGGAGGACTTCAAAAGGAGTTCAAACAGATTCATAGAGGAGAAGACTTTCAATGGCTACTAACCATGCTGGCTGTGCACTGCTTCCAGTTCTGGAAGTGATATTCCAGTTTCTGGGCAACATGAGTGGGGAAAGTGATGTTAGAGTCATGTCCTCCTTGCTGGCTTCATGCTTCTGTCTGGTTGTCCACTGTGTGAACACAGTGCTGGACTGGATAGGCCTTTCGTCTGATCCACTAGGGCTCTTCTTACGCACTTATGGCATTGATCAGAACAAAGCATTTACTGGTTCTAAATTCAGGGTTGGCTGCATTTTGCTATTTTATTGGAATCCCTCTGGTCTGCTGACGTGTTTCACATTTACCATGCAAGTTGTGTGATTTTTTAAAAAAACTTATTTGTGTCTCAAGTATGTTATCTTCCTTAGGAACATAAGATGTCTCTTGCTGAATGAGATCAAAGTCTACTTGGGTTGATTTTACATTAGCCATTTTCTTTAGAATTGCTTCCCCCCCCCCTCACTCACTTTTTACCAGGAGTCCAAATGATGGAATTGAGAAATCAATGTGCCCCAGTGTTTTCTGTGGTGTCCTCCCCTGTTTTTTAAGACTTTAAAAAGGAAGAAAGAAATGCAATTGCTGTGGCATCCTGTCCGGTGTGGATTGGCAAAGTGCGGTTGAAGCTCATTTTATTGCTTTCTGATAAGGGTTGCAGTGAGACTGCTGATAAATAGGCTGTTAATTCCTCTTATTGTTCCCATAGGATGGGTAATTATTGATTTTTTCTCTCTTGATCCTTTTCTTTTCATAATATAATAGTGCTGTTTTGTTATATAAAAGAAAACAAGAAAACAATGAGAATGCACCAGTTATTAATATGTCTCACCCCACTCCTGCCCCTTACAGGAACAGGAAGTGATAGCAGTAAATTAAGAGAATTTATTCAAAAGGGAATTAATAGGCTATTCATTAGCAACACTGCTGTAGCGTTCATAGGGAAGCAATAAAATGAGCACAACTAGCAAGCAGGAAGCTTTCAATTAATGTTGGAAAGGATCTTTGTTGAATGTATCTTCCTTCTGATTAAACATTGCAAAAGGATCTTGGCCATGGCTGAGCACATTTCTAGATAATTTAGTGTTATATTAAGTGGTATGTCAGGCCTGCTTCAGCACTGTTGCTCACCCCTGCTCTTTTTATTTTATTTTTCTGGGCCTGGCGATGTGCTAAACTTGCAGCTGCTTCCATATTCATTACCCCAATTGATCAGGGCTCAACTACAAACAGAGCACCTGACTGTGACACTGCTTGGGTTGTTGCCTCTTTCTGCACTGCCAGTTCATCCCGGTTGTCTTGTAAGCTTGCAGGGGATGTGTCAGGATGGTGCAGTATAGAAAGTAAATAGAGCTTTATAACTGTGGCAGATAAAGATATGGTAATATATATTAAGCTTTAAGCAGAACAATGGCAACTTTGCCTTCCAGCAATCCTTTAAGGCCCAGGAGTGAGAACTAACCACAAGATTTGCTTCAAAACCTGGTTTGGTGCTTTGGAAAACAGGCTGCCTTAGTCCAAAGAGGTCTAAGTCTGAGTCTGCTTTTAAAAGATGGAGCCCTGTTCTTCCTCCACTGTTAAATGTTTATAGTCCCGCACCCTGCTTTGGATGGATGAAATTTGCAGGCATAGTTGACCAGAGTGGGAATAACCTGCCAAATCACAGGCAAATATATCTAGGGGTTTCTGTGTTGGCCACCTTTAAAATATGTCTCTCCCAACCCCAAAGGACCTGCCCACAACTTCTAATTATTTTGGCAGAAGTGGGTAAAATTTGCAGGGATGGATTCTGCCAAATTTCTGAAGGATATCTGCAGTGCTTTTCAGACAAAGGTAGCCTTTGCGGGGGTATGTGTGTGTGTGAAAATATTTTGCTTAATCTCCTCCTGTGCTTTGTGAGTTTTTGTTAGGAAAATAGGAGACATGAGATAGGTGTCCCTAGGTAAACAAAAAACAAGAAACCCTGCAAAATGGGGGACAAATAGGGAGCTTTGGTCAAGATACAGCGCTTCTAAACTTATTTGCTTTCCTCCTTGTGGTTTCATTTGTGGACATGGGTTCAATGGCATTAGGTAGGTAGTCGTAGGTGGTATTACGCAGAGCAGCAACAAAGTGTTTTTATTTGAGGAGTAGACTGGTATGGGCATTGGAAACTTCTGTCTCATAGGCCCATACTTCTCTCACCGCAAATCCTCCATGCTGTCTCTGATTTGGTGTGTGTGTGTAATGATTGGAAGGAAAAGACAGGATATAAATAAGAGAGTGGGTTGGAATGATGAGTGGTAAGCAGCCTCCAAAAGAACTCTTTAATGTTGCTGTTGCTCTTCCTCAGAAGAAACTGCAAAGTACGAAACCAATATGCTATCTTATTTCTGGCAACGTCCCCCCCGCCCCCCGGCACTGGGATCAGAGAATCCAGGTAAATCATTTCATCTGATTATCATTCCCCTCTTTCCATTCTCCTAACATTTGTTGAACCTCAACTCATACTCACCCAGCCTGACTTTTTCTGTTAGGTTGTGGGTGAACATATCAGACGACACAGCGATTCTTCAAACAGCTCTTGTTTATTCACAGGCCAGAACAGAACTGAACTGAAGGGTTAAGCCAACCTGCTTATATAGAGCTCCACTAGAACGCAACTGTAACCATTTTCTTTAACTATCCAATCACTGAACGTCACTTTCGATCCTTTATTTGCATATGTGGACCTGAACTATCTACAGTATCCCCCTGCTAGTCCAGGGTGAGAACTTCAGTACATAACATTTTCCTTACATGGTAAGCTTAGAGAGACTAGCTTCACTTCCCCAGACACTTGTCTGCAGGGTGGTGCTGTTTTGTAGCCAAGGCATTTTAGTGGGGCCCTGCTTCGACTCAGGGCACCTTATGCAGATCCTTCATCTCAAATAGTCTCTGAAGAGTCTCCAAAGCCCCACACTTTGTCCCTGGCTTTGGGCTTTGCTGCACATACCGTACCTATCCCAGAGTCCTTTCCATCTCTTTATTCCTCAGGCAATTTCAAGGACTGTTGTCTTTCTCTATGGACACACACACACACACACACACACACACACACACACACACACACAGACCGTGACCCACGAAAGGAATAAGGGATAAACTAATTAATTCCAGGCCACAGAAGTGGAAAGAAAGCAAATACTCTGCAATTAATCAGGATAGCTTGAGCCCGTCTCTTCTATCAGATATGGCAGGAAGTGCTAATTGCAGAAGATAAGACGCACAGCGGGAAGCACAGTGTTGGCTTCTGTACTAAGAGATGAGGAGGAGGATGCTTTGCTGCTCAAAATGGTACAATATAAAGGGGACATAGGCAGATTCCTCATATCATGGCCATTCTGTTGCTTCAAGTGAAAAAAACAGGTATGATGGGAGAATTCCCAGGTGTCAAGTTCCAGGTTTGCAGCAAGTACTCTGGTGACAGAAGCCCAGCATAGGAAAAGACCACATGTTTGGTAAAAAATATATATATATATATTTACTTACAAACTCTCCAATGGTCAAGTTAATGTGCTTTTCCATACATCAGTCAGAAAAGTTGCACAGGCAGTAAAACTTGGCATAGTTGCAAAGCAGTGAAAGTTCCTAAATAATTCAGTGTCCTGTAAAGGTTCCTTCTCGGCAACTGAGGTAACAGGTGGTGGAAAGGCCTTGTTCTTCTACCTGAGACTCTGAAAAGCCACTGCCAGTCAGAGCAGATAGCACTGGGCTAAATGGACAAATGGCCTGATCTGGTGTAAGGCAGCTTCCAATGTTAACAGGTGGGAGCTAAAGCAGAATGGCAGTCAGTCAGTGGCGAAGCAGAAAATAAATCACTGTGGCATATGCCTAACTCTTTCGTGATGTGGGAGATGACTCTTCCATATCCTTCACGTTTCATTACAGTTCCCAAAACACATTGGCTTTATTTGGCCATGTTGATTATTAATGATAGTCATGTACCCTGAGACTCCTCTAATCATTTTTTATAAAGCACTCAAGGAGTAAATCAATAAAGTAAACCATGCAGCAAACTTAAAGCATTACTTAGTTGAGCTGCTAATAAGAATCAGCTGAGAAGGAGGTTTTAAAAAGCTTCTCATTCTCTTCTTTTTCTGACCCTCTTTCTCTCATGACTGCTTGCTCTTTTTGTTCTAAATCACCACAGAGCTCTTTGAGCTTGCTACATGGTTTGCATGTCAATGGAGAGGATGTGTCTGAATATATGTATCTGTGTGATAGGCCAGAGTCAAGGGCTGGCATGTGGGGGGCATCCATCCACACCCCAGCCACCTGGACCATTGCATCCTGCTTGCTTCTTGCTCTGGCTGAGAACAGTGGAGGATGATTGCTTGCCTTCTCGTTGACTTTGCCTGGTAAGTGGTAGCAATCGTTATTATTTCTGCAAACTGTTTAGAGGCTTTGTTGCAATCAAGCAGGATATATATATTTGTTAAAAGGTGAGGAAGAGGAACAGCAGCAGTAGCTGCTAATGGTGGTGTTGTGGAGCAAGACTCGTTGCTGGGAGGAGGCTTATGGAAGCTGCTTTCCCAAGGCTCCTTCCAGACCTGGAGCTGGCACTGTCCACAGGGAGGTGTACTGATAGACACATCATGAGATTCAGTTAGATGCTTGCGATTGATCAAAGATGCCTCTCGCCATGCTCTGCAAGGATAAAAATGGCATTGGTCAGAAAATGGAAATAACAATGCCCTTGAAGAACAGGAGGAATACTCAAGCACAGTGCATTTGCCAGCACAAGGTATGGGTTTCTGTACGTTTCATTTCTTCTCCCCCCACTCCAGTGTTCTGCTATAGTTCTTACAATTGCTCTCCTTCTCCCATACAAGTCCATGGAAACCACTAATTTCAATAAATGGAATATATTTGTTGAGGTGTGCATTAGCTGTGCACATTTCTGAATATTGAGGCAAATCATGGTGATTCAGGGCAGACTCAAGTTCCTTAGCCTGATCACCTCTTTACAGGGCTAGCAGAGGCAGATCAGGAAGTGCCCGCCTTCCGACTAGCTCTGTTGCCTTGTCCTCCTCTCAATAAAGTTATATCACAACCTTTCTTATTTTTAGGGAAATGAAACCAAGCTGACCCAGAGGTTGAGGGGGGAGAAGATGTAGTGGAGAAGTGGGATATTTTGCTTTCATGGTCTTGCTCTTAAGCACAGTGGTTATTTCCCCAGTGCACTCCAATCACAGTGGGCAGAATGGTTTGCCACATGGGTTGTCATTTTCCTCCAAGTTCTGACTCTGAGAGTGGTGTAAATGGAGGAGTTAGACAACTGAGATGGCCTGGTTCTTTCCCATTCATTCTTCTTCGTAACAACAATTACAAATCACGACTCCATATCTCTCTTGTTGTGCCCCCCCCCACCTGAAAAGCAGTGATTTTCTAGGTTGTTTTTTCCCCAATATACTGAAGGTAGTATCACTAGCACGTTAGGCCCTGGTTCTATGGCAGGTTCCTTGTGCCGGGACCGAGACGGCTCTGGTCGCCCTAACAGATGATCTCCGCAGGCAGCTGGATCAAGGCGGGTCGGGGCTGCTGATTCTTCTAGACCTGTCAGCAGCCTTCGACATGGTCGATCACGAACTCCTGGACCACCGCCTTGCCGACGTGGGGATCCAGGGCACAGTCCTTCAATGGCTGTGCTCGTTTCTCTCCGGTCGGGGACAGAGGGTGGCGCTTGGGGGGGAATTGTCATCCCGCCACTCCTTGGTGTGTGGAGTGCCCCAGGGTGCGATACTCTCCCCGATGCTTTTTAACATCTTTATGCGCCCCCTCGCCCAGCTTGTCCGGAGTTTTGGGCTGGGCTGCCATCAGTATGCTGATGACACCCAACTCTATCTGTTGATGGATGGCCATCCTGACTCGGCCCCAGACACACTGATCAGATGCTTGGAAGCTGTGGCTGGATGGTTACGTGGGAGCCGGTTGAAGTTAAATCCTTCGAAGACAGAGGTCCTCTGGCTGGGACGGGACGATATGGGATTGAGGGGGCAACTCCCATCTCTAGCGGGGGTGCAATTAGTGCCAGCACCGTCCGTTAAGAGTTTGGGTGTAATCTTCGACACCTCCCTCTCCATGGAGGCGCAGATTGCAGCTATAACAAAGGCGGCATTTTTTCATCTCCGCCAAGCTAAGCAGTTGGCTCCTTACCTCTCTCGCCCTGACCTAGCCACTGTGATCCATGCGACGGTCACCTCCAGACTGGATTATTGTAACTCGCTCTACGTGGGGCTGCCCTTGAGACTGACCCAGAAACTCCAGAGGGTGCAGAATGCCGCAGCGAGACTCCTTACAGGGTCTTCACTGCGAGATCACATTCATCCGGTGCTATACCAGCTGCACTGGCTCCCGGTGGAGTACAGGATCAGGTTTAAGGTGCTGGTTTTAACCTTTAAAGCCCTATACGGCCTAGGACCCTCGTACCTACGGGACCGCCTCTCCTGGTATGCCCCACAGAGAAACCTACGCTCGTCAAATAAAAACACCCTGAAGGTCCCAGGCCTCAGAGAGGTTAGGCTGGCCTCAACTAGAGCCAGGGCTTTCTTGGCTGCGGCTCCAATCTGGTGGAACGCTCTGTCACAAGAGACTAGGGCCCTGCGGGACCTGACATCTTTCCGCAGAGCCTGCAAGACAGAGTTGTTCCACCAGGCCTTTGGTCAGGTCCCAGCCTGACCCCCTCCTCTGGCAACCTGCACAGAATTTTGCTCAACAGTTGCCATTAATTTGACTTTAATTAATTTTTATAATGGAATGTTTTTAGAATGTTTGATTATTTGATTGTTTGATTATTTAACTGTTGTTAGCCGCCCTGAGCCCGGCTTCGGCTGGGGAGGGCGGGATATAAATAAAATTATTTATTATTATTATTATTATTACTTTCTCAGGTGACCTCCATGTCAGGGTCAGCAAGATTCTGCATGCTCCCCATGACCTCCTGAAGCAGGCTCCAGTTCCACAGCAGTGACCTCCAAGTGCTTCACTAAAAATATACAAGGTCATAGGTCAGTAGCTGGGTGCTTCATCCCCTTTTATTCATTCTTGAGCACCCAGTGGCATAATATTTAGGAATGCCTACATGTCATCTGTCACACAGGCAGGGCTCCCGCTGCTGACTCATGGCCCAGCTCCTCCTCCTCCTTGTTGGCAATGCCTGTCTCTGCTCTGATCATGTTGGCAATGAGAGTGAGAAGAGTTCTGTCCTCCAGAATGGAAAGTGGTGACAGTGATGAGGAATGAAGGGGGCATCTTGACAAGCCAACCCCCCCCCCCAAAAAAAAACCCTGGATCCTACATTGGGTGCCTGTCTGAAGGGGCTTTTTCAGATCATCTTGGCTAACAGCCACATATATTTTATTCCACCAAGTAATTTGGAAGTAAACCAATAGGAATCCCTCAAAAGCACTTATGACCCAGGAGACAGAAGATTGCAAAGCCTATCATTTCCTTTGGCTTCTTTCATGTCCTTGGGAAATGGCAAGCCAAGAGACATATAACCTTTCTAAATGCGATGTAAAGCTCAGAGTCTACCAGTACTGCATGCTCTGGGGTCCAATACTGTGTCTAGAGTTTAGGTGCCGAGGTGCAGATAGTCACGTCTTGGCAATTCAGAACCAGCAGAAATACACATTTGACTTGGGCACTACACAGAATCACAACCCAAATTCTCTGATAATAAGGGTCTTTTCTTCACCCCTCTGGCAGCTTAATGTTGCCTCAAAGCAGATGTGAATTAGTCGGGCTTTGAAACACTTTAGTGGAAATGTCATTTCAAGTTTGTTTGCGAGTATGTGTTGACACATACAACATGCTTGCTAGAGAGGTTAAAAGCAACAAAAAAGGCTTTTATGGGTATGTTCGTAGCAAAAGGAAGAACAAAGAAACAGTGGGGTCACTCAGAGGAGAAGATGGTGAAATGCAAACAGGGGACACAGAAAGGGCTGAACTCCTCAATGCCTTCTTTGCCTCAGTCTTCTCCGATAAAGAAAACAATGCCCGACCTGAAGAATTTGGAGCAAATGATTCAGCAGAGGAAACACAGCCCAGAATAACTAAGGAGATAGTACAAGAATACTTGGCTAGTTTAGATGTATTCAAGTCTCCAGGGCCAGATGAACTGCACCCAAGAGTATTAAAAGAACTGGCAGATGTGATCTCAGAACCACTGGCAGTCATCTTTGAGAATTCCTGGAGAACAGGCGAAGTCCCGGCTGACTGGAGGAGGGCAAATGTCCCTATTTTCAAAAAGGGGAAAAGAGAGGACCCAAATAATTACCGCCCAGTCAGTCTGACATCAATACCAGGGAAGATTCTGGAGCAGATCATTAAGCAAACAGTCTGTGAGCACCTAGAAAGGAATGCTATGATCACCAATAGTCTGCATGGATTTCTGAAAAATAAGTCATGTCAGACTAACCTGATCTCGTTTTTTGACAGAATTACAAGCCTGGTAGATGAAGGGAACACAGTGGATGTAGCCTACCTTGATTTCAGCAAGGCATTTGACAAGGTGCCCCATGATATTCTTGTAAAGAAGCTGGTAAAATGCGGTCTTGACTATGCTACCACTCAATGGATTTGTAACTGGCTGACTGACTGGACCCAAAGGGTGCTCATCAATGGTTCCTCTTCATCCTGGAGAAGAGTGACTAGTGGGGTGCCACAGGGTTCTGTCTTGGGCCTGGTCTTATTCTTTATCTTTATCAACGACTTGGATGATGGACTCAAGGGCATCCTGATCAAATTTGCAGATGACACCAAACTGGGAGGGGTGGCTAACACCCCAGAGGACAGGATTACACTTCAAAATGACCTTGACAGATTAGAGAACTGGGCCAAAACAAACAAGATGAATTTTAACAGGGGGAAATGTAAAGTATTGCACTTGGGCAAAAAAAATGAGAGGCACAAATACAAGATGGGAGACACCTGGCTTGAGGATCTAGGAGTCTTGGTTGACCACAAACTTGACATGAGCCAACAGTGTGATGCGGCAGCTAAAAAAGCCAATGCAATTCTGGGCTGCATCAATAGGAGTATAGCATCTAGATCAAGGGAAGTAATAGTGCCACTGTATTCTGCTCTGGTCAGACCTCACCTGGAGTACTGTGTCCAGTTCTGGGCACCACAGTTCAAGAAGGACACTGACAAACTGGAACGTGTCCAGAGGAGGGCAACCAAAATGGTCAAAGGCCTGGAAACAATGCCTTATGAGGAACGGCTAAGGGAGCTGGGCATGTTTAGCCTGGAGAAGAGGAGGTTAAGGGGTGATATGATAGCATGTTCAAATATATAAAAGGATGTCACATAGAGGAGGGAGAAAGGTTGTTTTCTGCTGCTCCAGAGAAGCGGACACGGAGCAATGGATCCAAACTACAAGAAAGAAGATTCCACCTAAACATTAGGAAGAACTTCCTGACAGTAAGAGCTGTTTGACAGTGGAATTTGCTGCCAAGGAGTGTGGTGGAGTCTCCTTCTTTGGAGGTCTTTAAGCAGAGGCTTGACAACCATATGTCAGGAGTGCTCTGATGGTGTTTCCTGCTTGGCAGGGGGTTGGACTCGATGGCCCTTGTGGTCTCTTCCAACTCTATGATTCTATGACATGGACACTGAACTTTTAACTTTGGTTTTCTGAAAAACTGTAGTGAATTATTCATCAGCAGGCATTTTGCAAAAAGGGGAGGTGTCTTCCTATCTGTCCAAATTCTTATTTGTCCTATTCGGCTCGCTTACTTGAAATTTTCCACCTCTGCCCCCAAATACAGCACTTTTAAATGATTCAGAGAAGTTTGAGTGCATACCAGCAGTGGTAACAACAGTTCTTACCATTTATGTGACATATTTCAGATCTTCAAGGTGCTTTGCATTATATGCAGAGACCATTCTAGGCATTTACAATTGATGTGTGATCACTGATGTGCAGGTCTTTTTGGACCCAGAAGAAGGCAGAACATGGTGGTGGACTGGGGATGGAACGGGGGTGATGTAAATAAGGAGGAGTAATGATAGAGATAGTGAACTGCTTGGCGCTCCCTTCTCCAAGCTATTAGGACACATCCATGATGATTATGAGTGTGACAGCTTCTCTGAGCCAACATGGGGCAGAATTGGTTAGTATCGAAAGAATTGGTTAGTTGCTGGTAATACCACGGGAGGAATAATGTCTGCAATCACATCTTAATGAGAAGGTTGTGATTATGCTTCCCATTTTGGCTTTCCTTAAATAGCCATTTCCCCACCTACCCTCCATTTTGAGACCAGAAACCGCAGCAGAATATGGTCTCCTTCTCATTGAGCGGAGCTTTGTGTAGGCAGCATGTTGCATTTATGTTCTGAAAGATGCAGTGCCTGATTTGTTCATGGGTGTTTCCACCCCCCCCCCATAAAGCCTGAAATGGTTTGGGGTTCTGGTTTCCTTAGAAACTATACCAGTCTCTCTGCGTGTCTTTTCCTCTCTGAATCTACAGCAATTGAACTCATTATCCACCCTGAACATTTATCCACCCTGTTCTAAATATTGAGGGTTTTCTGTTAGGACGTTCCCTTCTCTCCCCACCCACCCCATTGAGAGAAAACTTTGCCATTCTGGCACTTATTTCTGCCTTTTCTGGTGGAATCTGCCTTTGTTGGTTGTCTTACTTAGATATGTGAGCAGGCATAGTGTGGGCAGCTCTTTCTTGGTGACAGGCTGAAGGAGTATTTTGAATATTAGTGAAAAAATTATTTAAGGAATCCTTTTGAATTATAATCATTGAATCAATGCTTAGACCCTGAGAAGTAGAAGCTGGAGTATCATTTGTGCATTCTGAAACTGGACTTTAGTTGCATCATGGCTCTGCTATCTCAACCATGAACATAAGGAAAGAAGTATTTTTGTTTTCAAACAGGCTACAGGGGTCAGCAAACTTTTTCAGCAGGGGGCCGGTCCACTGTCCCTCAGACCTTGTGGGGGGGGCGGGCTATATTTTTTTGGGGGGGGGCAGGAAATGAACAAATTCCTATGCCCCACAAATAACCCAGAGATGCATTTTAAATAAAAGCACACATTCTACTCATGTAAAACATGCTGATTCGCAGACCGTCCACAGGCTAGATTTAGAAGGCGATGGGGCTGGATTCTGCCCCCGGGCCTTAGTTTGCCTACCCATGGGCTATATTCTCAGCTATGGTGTCTTAGGAATATCACTGGGCAAGAGGGCCCAAAGGATCAGATTATGGTAGGAAAAGGCCAGAGCTCAGTACCAGAACATCTGCTTTGCAGGCAGAAGGTTCCAGGTTCAATTGGATATTGAATAAATAGTAATTTTGGGGTGGTTATTGTTTTTGTTGTTACTATGTTGTGTATTTTTGTGTTTTTACATTGTAAACTGTCCTGTGATCTTGGATGAAGAACAATTTATAAATTTAATAAATGTAGTAGTAGTTTTGGGCTTTGCAAGCCTTCACCTCTTTTCGTTGACCCATATTGTCCATAGCATCCTGTGCAAAGGGATGGAGAAGACCAGTGCTTCTTTAAGGTTTGTGGGCCCCTTAGCAAGATGCCTTCAGTGACCCCCCATCTCTGAGTGGGACCACTCCCTTCTTGCCATTGTCACTGCTATCCATTATATGACCTCTCCCTCTGGCCGCAACCCACACCACCACACAGAGGGAGAGCCCAAGGCATCTGCTCCACCTCCTCATGCTTGTCACTGCTTTCATGATAAGAGATCACAGGTGAGCAAGCAACCCCAGCAAGAAAGAGGAGTAGAAGGCAGTAGTGGATGGAGGGAGGTAATGGCACTCACCTGACTTTTGGTCCATCCTATCGCTGCTGTTTACTGGGAGGTAGAGGGGAAGGAGCGAGGTGGTGGCAAGGTTGGCGTGGTGCAAACACAGTAGCAGGAGCACTGCATTAGCTTTGCCTGTATGTTTGCACCACACTGACCTGACTGCCACCTACCACCTCCCCATCTACCTCCCAGTGAGTAGCAGCAGCAACAACAAGCTGACTGACTGGAGGTCAGGTGAGTACTGCTGCCCCACCACACCCATCCACTATTGACAGGAGACCCAGGAGGCTCTGGGAGTTCACAATTGCCCCCTGTGGTGCTCACCAAGTACCCCAAAATGCAACCTCTGGATTTTGAGAGGTCTCTGATGTGTGGCAGGAGAAGAAAGTGTGTGCTACCAAATTCAGCAGTATCAGGTGCTGCTTCAGCATGGAGATTGAAGTTAATTACCAGCATGTTGAAAGGCTTGAAAGCCCATTTGGGCTAGTAAAGTTGAATATGCATGCTGGGAAATGAATGAATAAATTATATGGCGGTAGCTCATCCTCTCTTGCTAATGCTAGGATTCCTATGCATGTTATTATGTACAGTAATTCACAGATTTGCCATATGCACCTCTATTCAATCTACCTGTTCAAATAACCACGCAAGTATAAGCTATTCTTCTCAGGAACAGCTCAGTGACCTAGTGTGGAGTAGTCTGCAGTGGTGAAAGGTATTTCATGTGAGGGTATGCATCCTTCACATCCGATGGTTTATTTTATTCACTTGCTAGGTCAGATATGAATGAATAAATGAATGGATGAACACATTATAGCAATCTAACGATCCAAGCAAGATTAAGGATAGATTCACACAATTGATTTTTCTTCCTGCCGCAAAGTAATTTTCTTTTGTTTAATCAGTCCCTATTGGGGCTGGGTTTCATTCTGTCTCGGCACACTTACGTAAATCCTGTTGTGTGTTTTTTTAAGGCTTTGCAAGTACAAATAATCATTTGTTATTTGTAAAAACACCTAATAAATACAAGCTACTGTGCGTAGATAAAAGGACACAGGTCTCCGCAGCCTAACGTGCTTGCCAGGCAAAGAACCAAATGCAAATTAGATCATTGACAAGATGCAGTTCCAAGTAGATCTTGCCATAGTGGTGACTTTTGGCCTGTTTCCAAGGTGGGCAGAGGCTGGCATTTCTGGTAGAATGTTGCCCATCATCAGGCAACGCAGCAAAGTGAGCAGGCCTCAAGACCAGCTACGGTACAGATCCCTTCAGCGTGCATTAATGAGTTGATCTTTAGCTGTGGTTGTTTATTTGTTTGGCTTTTTTTCAACCCCCTTGAGCAGATTTCATGTTCCTTGCCTTGGCTCTGTGCGGCTTCAATTATGCTGAGTGTTTGTGAGACTCAGCGTGCAGGGAGAGGCTCCGATTCATTACTGTGAAATGTGTTTGATCTCATCTCAGCTTTCCATTTGAAATGGAAATAGCTGCATTTGTCAGTTTGTCAGGTCCCCAAGTAATCTTCCCACCAGAATTACCCAACAGGCATCCCTCCTCCACTGCCACCGCTCTGGCAAGCTAATACTCAGCCCACTTCACATTCCCTCAGCCTAGCAAGACATTTCTCTTTCTCTTGTGTGATTTTGTCCCAAAGATTATAGTTTCTCATTCATCATGACACCAGTTAAAATCCAACTTGATCTCTCCCAATACCCTGTGCCCCATACCCTACAGCATTTTAGCTGTGTATTTCCCATAAAGCATGTACCTGCCTTCCTATGAATTTCTTCTTTTCTAGAGGAAGGGACACAGCTCATTGGCAGCATAGAAAGAGACTGTTTGGTAAGTTTAAAATGGTTTACTTACAAACTGTTCAAAGGTCAGATTAATGTGTGTGTTTTTTGTAGAGCAACAAGAAAAGACAGGAAGTTTTACTTAGTTTCAAAATGGCTAAATGTTTCTAATTTTTGTGTGTAGAAACAGATAGATGGCTTGCTAATGCCATGCGGTCTAAGCTTGGAGCATCTAGCACAGGCATCCTTACTGGTAAGGTTCACATGGTGGGAAGTGATGTCATCCACATTTTCACTTCCTGAATGCCTGGGGTTCAAATGTGATGCATTTCCATATATATATATATATATATATATATGCAGGTTTTGGTGTCCTCGGGTGTCTTCCCGTGTAAAAGTTGGGGTGTCTAGGCGACGTTTCGACGAGGTCTCACTCGTCATCTTCAGGCTGGTGCTTTCGGCTTCTTGTTACTGGAACAGAGCAGGATCTCAGTGTTTGAGTTCCTATAAATACTGTTGAGGAGGTGTGGTGTATAGCCTCCAATGTTCTGGGCAGAGAGGAGGTTCCCAGGCTAGTGTGCCTTTTCTTCTTTTGTTCCTTAATTACTTGAGGGATATCTTGAGTGATTTCTTGAGTGATTTCCTGAATCCCACTTAGGTGGGTCATTAGGTGTGGATTAGTTGCTAAAGCCTTCGTGTCTTGAACTCTTGAACTTTGTGAAGAGTTTTTCTGAGAAGATGGCTGTACTGCACTTGGTTGTGCTCTGGCTTGGCTTCGTGTATAGGGGCGAGCTGTGGTTTTGTGGCCTGTGCCAGCCAGATCTGTGTAGGGATTGCAGGGGGGTGCAGCATCCGGAGGTGCCACCCTGGTTTGGCTACTGGATGGTGTCTGTAATTTATCTGTGGAGAGGGTCTGGGTTTGGGTCTGGTGTGGTTGATTGGTGATGGCGTTCTGTGTGCCTCTGGATCTGGTGTCAGATTTTGTGGGGAGGGCTAATTTCCAGATGTCTGGCAAGCGGGATGTGTCGTCACGCTTGTTCATGTTGTGAGGGTGTTTCTCTATCTCGATGGCTTCCATGATTATTCTCTTGTGGTGATGTTCCATGTTAAAGAGCAATTTGGAATCTGCAAAATTAATTTCGTGTCCTGTTTCTTTCATGTGTTGGAAAAGAGAGGAAGTTTTTTCTTCTTTTTTGACGGCATTCTTGTGTTCTGCGATCCGTGCATTTATTCGTCTGTTTGTTTGTCCAATGTACGTGGCTGGGCAGACTTTGCAGGGTATTTCATAGACCCCTTGGTTTTCCAACTGAATTTTATCCTTGGGGTTTCTGAGGATATTGGCTATTTTTTGGTTGGTGCAAAAGGCTGTTTTGATATTGTGTTTATGGAGGATTTTGCTAATTTTATCTGTAGTGCCCTTGATATAAGGAAGGAGGGCTATGCCATTGTTTTCTTCTGTGTCTTGGTTTTTGGGGGGTGTTTCTTTTTGGATTAGCTTCGTAACCCTGTTTTGCTGGTATCCATTGGCAATTAACACATTTGAGAGATTCTGTAACTCAGTTGTCAAGTGGTCTTCGTCAGCCAGGCGTTTGGTTCTGGAGATGAGAGTCTTGGCTACGGAGTTTATTTGTGCAGGGTGGTGGTGTGATTGTGCATGTAAGTAGCGGTTGGTGTGTGTTTTTTTCCGATAGATAGTGTGTCCTAGGGAGCCATCAGGTTTTTTGTAGATTAGGACGTCAAGGAAGGGAAGTTGGTTGTTGGCTTCTATTTCCATAGTGAATTGTATTTTGGGGTGTAGGCTGTTGAGATGTGTGAGGAAGCTATCCAGTTTTTCCTTCCCGTGTGGCCAAATTACAAAGGTGTCGTCAACATATCTGAGCCAAAGTTTGGGTTTGTGTTCTGACTTGTCTAAAGCATTGGTTTCAAAGTGTTCCATGTACAGGTTAGCGATGACCGGTGAGAGGGGTGATCCCATAGGTGCTCCTTCTATCTGTTTGTATCTTTGTCCATTGTGGATGAAGTACGTGTTGGTTAGGCAGTGGTTGGTCAGGTCCAAGATGTATTCGGGGGGATTGTATTTGTTTTGAATGGCTGTCAAGGCTTCATTAATGGGCACTTGTGTGAAGAGAGATACAACAAGATCCAAAAAGAAACACCCCCCAAAAACCAAGACACAGAAGAAAACAATGGCATAGCCCTCCTTCCTTATATCAAGGGCACTACAGATAAAATTAGCAAAATCCTCCATAAACACAATATCAAAACAGCCTTTTGCACCAACCAAAAAATAGCCAATATCCTCAGAAACCCCAAGGATAAAATTCAGTTGGAAAACCAAGGGGTCTATGAAATACCCTGCAAAGTCTGCCCAGCCACGTACATTGGACAAACAAACAGACGAATAAATGCACGGATCGCAGAACACAAGAATGCCGTCAAAAAAGAAGAAAAAACTTCCTCTCTTTTCCAACACATGAAAGAAACAGGACACGAAATTAATTTTGCAGATTCCAAATTGCTCTTTAACATGGAACATCACCACAAGAGAATAATCATGGAAGCCATCGAGATAGAGAAACACCCTCACAACATGAACAAGCGTGACGACACATCCCGCTTGCCAGACATCTGGAAATTAGCCCTCCCCACAAAATCTGACACCAGATCCAGAGGCACACAGAACGCCATCACCAATCAACCACACCAGACCCAAACCCAGACCCTCTCCACAGATAAATTACAGACACCATCCAGTAGCCAAACCAGGGTGGCACCTCCGGATGCTGCACCCCCCTGCAATCCCTACACAGATCTGGCTGGCACAGGCCACAAAACCACAGCTCGCCCCTATACACGAAGCCAAGCCAGAGCACAACCAAGTGCAGTACAGCCATCTTCTCAGAAAAACTCTTCACAAAGTTCAAGAGTTCAAGACACGAAGGCTTTAGCAACTAATCCACACCTAATGACCCACCTAAGTGGGATTCAGGAAATCACTCAAGAAATCACTCAAGATATCCCTCAAGTAATTAAGGAACAAAAGAAGAAAAGGCACACTAGCCTGGGAACCTCCTCTCTGCCCAGAACATTGGAGGCTATACACCACACCTCCTCAACAGTATTTATAGGAACTCAAACACTGAGATCCTGCTCTGTTCCAGTAACAAGAAGCCGAAAGCACCAGCCTGAAGATGACGAGTGAGACCTCGTCGAAACGTCGCCTAGACACCCCAACTTTTACACGGGAAGACACCCGAGGACACCAAAACCTGCATTCCTGTACCCGTGAAAATCTACGAAAGCATATATATATATATATATATATATATATATATATATAATTTATATCCCGCCCATCTGGCTGGGTTTTCCCAGACAGCAGTTTAAATGACCTTTGAAAAGCCACCATATCGCAACCCAACCTATGTCACAGGTAGAGGCACCATCTTTTTATGAGGATTGAGGGGGCCTGTGTGTGATGCTGCGTGATGTCATGACATCATGTGAGCAACAACATGACAACGTGAGATGCCCTGACAAAGTTGTAAGGAGCCAGGGGGCAGAGCCAAACACCCCCTGAATAATGGGGGGCCAAAACTGCCTCGGCCCCTAGGAATTGACGCACCTGGTCACAGGATATAAATGCAGTAAAGAGGAAGAAACAGATTGTCAGTAATTATGACCAGTGCTTCTCTTCTAGAAAAAAAATTGCTGGTACTACATACCCCCAGAAAAAAGCACTGATTATGATAATAAATGTGTACTATTCTAAATGTGAACATGTTGGAATATTTCCTACATTCATCATAAGGAAGAAAGGGGACAATGGAGATACCATAGATCTCCTAGAAAAAGTGAATGATCCGTGAGGAAGGGCCTACAGATTTTTGATTTTTTGCCTTTATTCACCATCAGGGTGAGACCTTGTTAACTAGTCCTTTCCCTCCTCCTGTCATTATCCTTCTGGCTCTTATCTAAGTTGGTTTCAGAGGTCATGCCTTACAGTGAAGCTTCATTTATAGCTCTGACTGTTACTGCTTGAAGACTGAATATTAAGAAGTACCACCAGCTTGCAATTACTGGTGACAGGATGGGCCAGTTTTTGTATTTTGCTAACTGTGGAGCAGTGGGAATTTGATTCATTTTGGAGCCAATCTATTACCCTTTGGCATCCTTTCAAGATAGCCCCATACCGTAATTGCACAATAAGAAGAGAATAGAGAAGAGGAGTTCAATTTATTCCATTAATATTTTTAAAATACTTTAATTACAATAAAAATGGAAAATATTTAATGTGAAAAGGACCTTGGCTTTATCTGCTCCCCTCATTCAGACTGCAGATTCTTACTCTCTTCTGATTTAGTCTGTATCAGTCTTCCCAGCTGCTAGGCACACACATAATTGTCTCATTTATTACTCTTATTATAGGCTACCTGTTCATTCCTGACCTTGCCTAGTCCTTTGGATGTATATTTGCCTAGCACCTTGTGGGCCACTGGAAGCAGGATCTATCTATATCTATCATCTATCTATCTATCTATCTAATCTATCATCTATCTATCATCTATCTCAGGGGTCAGCAAACTTTTTCAGCAGGGGCTGGTCCACTGTACCTCAGATCTTGTGGGGGTCCGGATTATATTTTGAAAAATAATAATAATGAAGGAATTCCTATGCTCCACAAATAACCCAGAGGTGCATTTTAAATAAAAGCACACATTCTACTCATGTAAAAGCACACTGATTCCCAGACCGTCCACAGGCCGGATTTAGAAGGTGATTGGGCCAGATCCGGTCCCTGGGCCTTGGTTTGCCTACTCATGATCTATCTATCTGTCTGTCTAGACTAAAAAGGTTATGAATCAGAGCACAAAACTATGATCTTGATCAGCAGGTAATGATCTGAATGCTGACCAGCAATACCTTTAATAGGTGGGTTGCTGGTCAATGGTCCAGGATGGTCAGATGATGGTTTACGAGATGGTTGCTTAATAGTTAGGAATCTCTCTGTGATTTTGAATGAGATTCCCATTTGCAGAAGGCAATACTCTTCCAGTTGCGGAGGAGGGAAACAGCAAAAAATAGAGTTTGGAGATTTTGAATTTGAGGACAGGGGGACAGAGATAGGAGGGAGAGAGGGGGAGTTGGCTGAAGGCTATGCCCAATGGGGTGTTGAGTCTCTCCCTGGGCATCTAACACATGATATCAGATTTGCTGTTGTAGAATTCCCTCTTCCTCTCCACTTGTATTCAGCTTATACACTTGTAAATAAAGCAAACATTACAAGGACACTTTATGTCTCCAGTGCTCTCTCATACAAAGGAAAGTAAATCTACTAGTGCTGCCTTAGAACGTCTGACTGCTTGGGGAAGTAGGGAGGATGTAACAATACAGAACATGTGGCTGAACATCTGCAGCTCTGTGATTCTGGCTGAACAGAGCCTAAGGACCTCAATCCAGTACAAGTTGTGTTTCTTGTTTGCAACCAGTGGTTCTGGATGTGAATATGCATCCATTCAATTCAACTAGAGCAGGGGTCAGCAAGGTTTATCTTGCCGGGGCTGGATCGGTCCCACGGAGATCCCTCCATGGGCCGGATCATGAGCGTGTGTGCCCAGTGTCTGTGCAGATGTGATTTCCGGCGCAGCAAACGCGAGTCCCTGTGCCGCGCTGCGTTGGTTTAGCGTAGTGCGCGAGCGGGCACCTCGGTTTGAGAGTGGCTCGTGGACCGGTCAAACAACCTCCGCGGACCACTTCCGGCCCATGGGCCTTAGGTTGGTGACCCCTGAACTAGAGAGAAGATGATTGCTGCAGATGCATCCACAGTTCATAGAAACCTCCCTTTCTTAAGTGGGGCTTAAGACTTTAGGTAATCTTCTGTACAGCTGGGCAAACTAACATTATGGCTTTAGCTCTTAAAGCAGCTCTAGTATGAAGGGGAATAAGAGAAAGGAGCCCAAGTATCATTCTCCAAATCTTCCATTTAAAGATAGGAACGCAGAAGCATTTTGGGTTGACAGTTGGGCCTGCCAAAGCATTCCTCAGAAGAACATAGAAATGGACTCCCTAGGTCAGAGCAACCTCTCATTTGATATACGATCTGACAAACAGCAACATCCCTAACAAATACATTAAGCTACCAAATTCCACCTCTTAAACTAGCATTTGGCATGAAATGTTTCTGTCAAAGGAGAGAAAAAATGTATACCAGTCTCGGGCTGTGTACACATTAGTGGCCTAAAATGCAGCTAGGTTGTTCTTTTTCTCCAGTTTGCTTTGCTTATGACATTTTCTTTTGTTTTCAGTGCCAGGGCAATAGGACCATAAGAAGACCCATGCTTGGTTCAGACAAAGGTCTATTGAGCTTCCTAGGATTCTGCTTCCTACTGGGATTAGGTAGATGCCTCTAGAAGAAGAGCATAAAAATGATAGTCACCCCCCAATTCCAAGAAATGGAAGCATCTCTTTTCCTCATCCAGACATGCAACAGGCATTATCAAAGGTCAAGGATAGATTCCAGCAAGGCAAGAGCACTTGGCATTCACACAGCAGGGCCAGTGAGGTGTGTGACCTGATGAGAGGACTGAGGGCCAGCCAGGGTAGTTTGGAAGGCCCAGGCCTTCGTTTCCCCTCCCTTGTCCCCAGAATCTGCTACTGAAAAGCAAACTGCTTCTGAACATGGAGCCTCCACATAGCATTCAAGGGGAATAGCTTTCAACAAACTATCTCCATTAATTTGTCTCACCCATCTAGAACTGTGGAAATCTCCATATCTTGTAACACCGTATTCTTCACATTAGTTATGTGTTTTGTGGAGGGAGTACTGTACTTCTGTCAATCAGTCCTCAGTGAAACACAGATGATTTTCACTGGGTGATTCAAGTTCAACGAGAAAGAGGGAAATAATTCTCTGCAGCCTCTTTCCACACCATTCATACTTTCCTAAAGATGTATCCTGGGTAGTCTTCATCCCCCCCCCCCTTTTTCCCCCAATTCATTTTATAACACAAATAAAGAACACAAACAAAAAAACAATACAAATTCTTGTCATATCCTTCTTTTTCTAAACATTGTTAAGTGGGCTTCCCCAAGTCCCACCTATCTGGTTTTCATTTTACTTCATCTTTAGCAGTTTACATATATCATAGTTTCTAACCATCTTTTTTTTATCACACTTAAAATAACTTCACATTTTATCACCTACAAATAGTACTATTTTAAAATACACTATCTTCTACTTCTAACCCTACAGCCTATATCCACTTCTAAAGCTATTCAAAGATTTAAATATTAACATATTTTTTTCAAACATTCCTTAAACTTCTTCCAGTCTTCTTCCACCGTCTCTTCTCTCTGGTCTCGGAGTCTCCTGGTCAGTTCAAGTTCCATATAGTCTTCATTTTTCTAAACTAAAAAATGTCTCAAATGATTATGATACTGCTCTGTTTTGTACTGATATATTTTGGATCGCTCGCCCCAACTGTTCCCTTCTTAAATTGTTCTTTTTTTTAAATGACGCCGTGTTTATAACTTTCTAGGATGCCAGATTTCATCATTTCATAATGTGTAGCATACCATATATTGCATAGGGCTGGTGGGTGGCGCTGATAGTGTGGCTGGGGGTAGGGGGTTGGGGCACCCCGGGCAGCACTTACCTTGGGGGGTGGTACCCCAGAGCCCAGGATGGCACACAAGCCCAGGCACCCCAGAGCCCAGCACGCTGCTCCCAAAAGCAGCGCGACCCAGGGCTGGGCTTGCAGCACACCAGTATGCTGTGTGTCCCCCCCCCCCAGCTGCCAGAGGGCAGCTGAGAAGGATGCAACCGGCATGCACTGGTCACACAAGCAGTGCTGGACCTGCAGTGTGCCCGAGCCACTAAGTCTCTCCTGGCAGGCTCCGCACTGCCCCAAAAGGCAGCACAGGACTGGCATCTGCCCGCTGCCTCCCCCTCAGCTGCCCTCCACCTGGAGGGCGCCTGGGAGGGACGCGGCCATTCAGGTGCCGGCCCCACACTGCTTTTGCAGGCAGCGTGGGGCCAGCACACCATGTTCCCCTCAGCCACCCTCCATGGCACTGGGGTGGGATGCAGCTCCAGCGGCATGCCCTGCCCCTGGCATGCTCCACCCCCATGGTCTGGCGCAAGCACCCCAGGTGCCACCGGGGCTTTCTACACCACTGGGCTTAGCTGACACTGCCTCATGGGCCAAATGTGGCTGGAGGTTGCCCCTCGTTGGCTTAAAAGAAGAAAAACTGGGAGTGAAGAAAGGTAATCCAGAGTATGAAACGGTGTACATATAGCACCCACAAAATCTGAAAAGTGTGGTGCAAATGAAAGCATAACTAACAACATAAATGTGTAGAGGCAACAGAGGAGTGCCTGGTACCTTCATTATCCAAAGAATATGACATTTCCCTGGCCTTTGGCACTTGAGATATTTATTTTTAGGACCCACACTATTCATGTGTTTTGAACTGTTTTGAACTGCTGGGTGATTTGGTGTAATACTAGGAAGACCAGTTGAGGTACCTTTTGCTGTGATCCAGAGATGGCTCTTCCAGTCACACCCTCTAGGCATTTGGCTGTTTATGTTACAATGGTTGAATCATGGCTCAAACCCCCACCTATCTAGGTATTTTGAAGATTTCCTGCTGGAAGAGACGGCTGGTCATAGTAATATCTGGCTGAGTTCTGGGACACTAACCTAAGGTGGAATGCTGTGCTAATGCCTTAGTCCTCGAGGACTTTTTCCCTCCATCTAGTCACCAAGGATCTGCTAGCTAGTGTGCAAGAAGACAAAGCATTCAAAGTCAGAGGAAGGCATGCGAGTCAAGAGTGCCTATAAGGTATTGACTCGGATTCATCTCCCCCCAAAATGATAATTAAAGCTGCCTGTCCTTTCTTATCTTGGACACAGAAGAAAAATGAGCACCAAGAAGGGAGAGATTAAAGGGGGAAATGAATCTCTCGTGTGTGTGTGTGTGTGTGTGTGTGTGGTGGAAGGTGCCAAATTGGCAGTCTGTGAGGTGTTCTGTTTGCCCACAGCACAGCTAGCATGGATTGTGAGCACATTCTTAGCCCAGATCAACCGCTTGAGAATGGAGTGCTTGAAGCTCAATCTAACCCATGTCTTCTCAAAGGTACAGCCCTCTCCGTTTTGTGGCGCTTCCACTTAGGAAGCTGAGTATAGGATTACAGACACATAGTCTTCCTTCATCACCTACCCTAGTGCTTCCAAAGTTGGACATATCTACCTATCTCCAATCTGTCCTCCCTACTATCACCACCTTCCACTGTGAGCAGCCAGTCTGTGGATGCAGTGGCAGTTCCACCACTCTTCAAATCCTTGCTGGGAGTGGGCTAGGATTGCAGCCTGTGTACTGATCTATGGGGATGTGGCTGAATTCCTTATGTAAACCCAATTTATTTATTGTGTTTCTATTCTACCTTTCTGCCAAGGAGCTGAACTGGGCACACCACCCATTGTATACTGCTTGGCAGCTCCTCTTAGGTCAATGCATAATCTAACAGCGGCAAACAGCTGGGATGGAGATATAGGGGAAGTTTGGATATAGGCAAAGCTAGAGATTTGAGAATGAGCATTCTGCTACAGGCTTCCTCATGTTCAGGTCTTTCCAGATTCAGCCCTCCCAAAACTTCTTTATGAACAAGCTCATTACATTTTATGAAGATTCTCCAAAGTGTGTGGCTGGTGGATGGCACACACTGCATTTCAACTACCCACCTATCAAATCAGGACAAAGATGAACCGAGGATAAACATTATTAGTTATCTGAGACATTTAAATATTGATGCACAGCAGGCATACAAGGACAGGAACAAAAGTTGCAGCATATATTTCATTGCTGGGGCTAATGGGACTTGGATTCCAGCAGTATCTGGAGTGCTGTGGTTCTCAATCTTTGGGTAATGGTTTCAGTGAAAGTTTTGGGGAGAACAGAGGATGGGAGAAAATACGGACTTCAGAGCAAATAAAAGAACAGCATAAACTGTTCTACAAAGGTAGAAATTGTGGGAGCTTGTTGGGTTGGAGAAGTACAATAACTCCAACTCCCATCAGCTCCATGCAGTATGGTTAGTGGTTGGGGATGATGGGAGTTGTAGTCCAACAACATATGATGAGCTTTGGTTGTCCATAGCTGTCATAGTTTATGATTCATTTTCTCTTGCTTTCTAGTTTGTTCCCTTCCTGATCCTTTGTAATGTTCTGTTCTATGCCATCTCAGCTCTGTTTCTTTTATTATCTCCGATACAACACACACACAGTTGCCATGGTGCTGCAAAGTGAGTTCATATGCATTCTAATACATCAAATCCAGGGAAGAGGGACAGCTCTGTTCTTGTATGACAGAGATTTGACAGGAACATGTTCATAATTTCTAGGAATTTTTTGAGTGGGACAAAGAAGAAATGCTGGCATAGTATCACAATCTCAGGACAGTGATACCAAATAATGATTTGCATGTGTGAAGAAGCCATTGGAGATCACGTCAAACCTTTTCTGAGCAATTAGAAACCATGTGATGTCCATGCACCTCTGCACTAACCTTAAGTCTACAGTTTTCCACAATAAATGAACTAAGTACAATTAAGGACACTGCTTAAGAGAAAAGGAGCACATGAAACATACAAGGTAGAATTATTGATGAATGCTGTGATGTGTAAGGTATATGGAGTCTTGTATACACCAGGGGTGGGACGCGGGTGGCGCTGTGGGTAAAAGCCTCAGTGCCTAGGACTTGCCGATCGAAAGGTTGGCGGTTCGAATCCCCATGGTGGGGTGCACTCCCGTCGCTCGGTCCCAGCACCTGCCAACCTAGCAGTTTGAAAGCACCCCCGGGTGCAAGTAGATAAATAGGGATCACTTACTAGCGGGAAGGTAAACGGCGTTCCGTGTGCTGCGCTGGCTCGCCAGATGCAGCTTGTCACGCTGGCCACGTGACCCGGAAGTGTCTGCGGACAGCGCTGGCTCCCGGCCTTTAGAGTGAGATGAGCGCACAACCCTAGAGTCTGGCAAGACTGGCCCGTACGGGCAGGGGTACATTTACCTTTTATACACCAGGGGCAGCTAACACGGTGCCATCCAGATGATGGACTACAACTCCCACTAGCCCCAGCCAGCATGATCAATGGTCAGGGATAATGGAAGCTGCAATCCAACAATATCTGGAGGGACACATATTTCCCACCCCTGGTGTAGACAATCGGTGCTCAATAATTGTAGTCTCAATTGTAGTCTCAACCAAGACAACAGTGGTCCATAAGGAGATGTGAGAGCGCTGAATGACCTTTGAGCTGTGTAGAAGCATTTGACCCTCAAGCTTAAGTGCAGGGAGTCATGACTTCATATCCATGGCTTCTGAGTATGTGGTACCAGAAGCAGGAACAGAGCCTCTTCTCCATGGTCTCCTTTACTGGCTAATGGTCTTGGTCACTGAGAAACACACACACACATACAGCCATCTTCCCAGAATGGTTAAGAGAAGAGTGAAGGATGTCTTCTCTAGTCCACTGTCCTTGGGTATCCAGATGATGTTAGGCTTGCTTTTCTATTTCTTTGCTATGTGTGCTGATGTGTGTATTTCTGAATGGATGTGCATGGCTAAGCATGCTTCTTTCTACCACTGAGCTCTCTGTGTCACACTTCTCAGTTGAATTCACAAGAGCCTGCTGCTGGCTGCCCCTACAGTCCAAACCAAACCTGATAATTGATGCAGTAATCCTCTGGATTCCCTCATTAGCAGGAGCTAATGGCTGGTGTCTTAGCGAGGAACACCCGGAGCAGGACCAATTCAATTAAGCCTCTAATAAAGTCATTGTAAACTACAGTAATGATGGAGTTCAAAGTAGGGATTATGGAAACTGTTCGCAATGGTTTGTGACAGCAGCAGAGCCATCCCTCTTTTTCCTGGTAATTGAGTGCTATGGGGCTGAATGACTTGCCTGGAAATCTTGTCAGTGGTTGTCTGGTGAAGTAATTTGCTAGGCTTGTGTGTCAAGAAAGGCTGATGATGTTGGAATTCTCACATGGAAGCTTCATAATTGCACCATTTTATTCTATGCTGTCATTCATTAAGGATTTTTGTTTGCCTGCTTTGTGGTGGAGCCGCTGATAGCAATTGGCTGAGTGGCTGTGTTATCACAGAATGTTCACAGTCATTCATTCCAGAACTGAAGTTGTCAACAGCAGAATGTCTGCAACCCAGCTCCTGCGAGGAAAGCAAAAGTTGTTAAATTGCTGGGATTTAAATTTCACAAGGTTCCAATTGTGTGTGAGCATAAAGAGGACCTGAGCTGAATAGAAAGAGGTTCAAGGTGATAGGAAAGATAAGGGGCAGGGAATCTAGAAGCTGGATGGCAGAAGGAAGAAGACAGTTTAGGAAGTGGAGTAAGAGAAGAGGAAACAGGGGCCTGCAGAAACAAAGGGCACAGAAGACAGGAAGGAAAGGGACGGAGATATTAAAAAGTGGGATTATAGCAGGGAAACCCACAGACAATTCGTGCTGAGTTAAGGACAAGATTACTTTTAGTTTACATTTTTGCCCCTGTGAAAACCACCCCAGTTTCGGAAAGGGTACTTGAAAGGGCACCCAAATGTGCATTCAGAGAGATGGTAATGCTATGAAAGAGACATTACCCTCCTTCTGGATTGGCTTTGTTTGCCCTCAGTGTTGCCAACGTGTCACCATATCTGAAAAGCTGAGTGAAGGTCAGAAATTGTGCTGGCCAGGAAGCATCCAGTTGGTGAACAGAGTCTGAAAATCAGTGAAGGAGGTAGGATTTTAGACTTTTTGAAAGCTGTATATTTGTCCTGAAAATATTTAGGCGCATTAAACAAAGTTGCTGTATATATATTGATGCTTGCAGAAACAGCTAATCTGTAATCCAACGCAAAGTGCAGCCCTTTAATTTTCCAAAGGCCTTTGGTTAATGTGCTTCACGGGATAGTCAGGTGTGTCCCACAATGTAGGTGTTACAGACAGATAGAAATATACACACAAGCAAGAGAGAAAGAGCTTTTTACACTATTCCCCATAGTAATGGTATAGAAAGAACAAATGCTTTTGGCCCTGGTGTGTATTATTTTGCTTTAAAGGAAATGGCAAGAGAGAGAAGCAGCAGAAGAAAGCATTTCTACTAAATTACACCTCTGGAGCTTGTCAGCTGGAATCCAGACAACCAGGAACTCCGCACACCAGTTCTTCTGGGTGTCATTCACCACCCCCAGTTGCTGTCCCTTTTTGCTTTCCCCCACTTCCTGTCTCCTTTGTTCCTTTAATTCTTGCTTATAATAAAGAACACAAGGGCATTCAAATACAAATAACAGAGCACTAGAAAAGGAGGGGGGAGAAGGATGAATCTTGAAGAGGAATATGTTAATACCCTCCTCCTTCCTTTCCAGATTTTACTCCAAAATTGTCTTCTGCAGAGAGAGGGGGGGAGAGAGAGAATGGATGATTCTGTTCACATTTAAAGTCTAACCTATCTAACTATCACTTTCTGAAATGGTATGTCACCCAAAACACAGCTATCCGTCAAAATTCACTTCTCTGAATTTTGTAATGCATTTCGCCAGCCAAACAATATGTACAAAAATGCAAATGCTAGGGTAAAATATTTATTTAAATGCATATAGCAGTGAACATAACAGACAAAAATGCATTACATTAGGGGAAAATTGCTTTGCATAAAAGTCTATATTAGGCAAAATTGCGTACAAATTATGTGTATATAAGGTGAAATTCGCTGGTGAATGTTGATGGGAACTTGTAAAATGCAAACTGGTGGGGAGATGTGGAGAATGGAAGAATGCAAAAATGAGAAACTGAGTGAAACTGAAATTAATATATTCACTTATCAGAGAGATAAAGGCAGAGAGATTTTTATTATTATTGAATTTGTTAGCCACTTTATTTTGCCCAAGGCAACCAAAAGCAACTTACCAACCAAGCAACACTCCCCACATAGACACATTAAAACCAAGCAGGGAAATATGTTAAAAACATTCCACCAACTTCTAAAGGATCACAGATAGCTAAAGACCAAAGGCCTGGTTATAGAAGAAAGTTTGTTGCCTGGCACTTACAGTAAAGATATATAATGATGTTGCCTGATGTGCTTTCATGGAGCATTCCATAAACAGAGTGCCACCACAGAAAAGTCCTTTTCTCATGTCACCACCCTGAAAACCTCTTGAAGAGGGTGCATATGAAGAAGAGTCTCAGATGACAATTGCAGGATCTGGGTCGGTTCATATGAGGGGTGGGGAATGAAAATAAATTGCAGAATCAAGGTCTAGAAAAATATGCACAGAGTGATGTGAGGAGATTATTAGCTATAAGCTTGACAAAGGTCAATTATGACAAGTGGCACCCATTTAGAGATCTCACCTTAGGCTGGCAAAACTAATGTCCAGGCAGTTAGGGAAAAGTGTCCCTTTCTGTTTCACTAACATAAGGCACTTGCAGACTTTAGATTTGAGGAAAGGTTTTCCCCCAGCTTGGTGTGGCCATGTAAGTCTGCTCTTAGCAAGCTGCAAGAAGAGATATTGCCCACCTCAGACTTCCTGTCCCAGCACTTCCTGTTCCCATTCTAGACCCTGAGTCACTGCACTTAGATCTATTACTTATGATATACATCCTGCCCAATTGGACTGCTGTTTTTTGTCTTTGTCTGCCTCGGCCAAATCTGCCTGGTATTTTACTTTTCCTGAAATTGTTCCCAACTTCCCTTTCAAGAAGTCATGGTGATTTGTTTCAGCCATTTCTTTCACTGCCCATCACCAGAGTTTATTGTATTCTCCTTTCTATTGTTTCCCATATTTGGGGATATGCCTGCACCAGCGTCTCACAGCTGATGCTCTTTAATTTTGGATTTACTGCTCATTGTTATGGCTCTAGTGGCCCTGTGTTGTAGTTTGTTTCCTTTATTTGTTCCAAGTTATTCCTAAGTCTGTTTGCATTTGTATTTCTTTGAGGTGTTTTATGTGGCTTCGCCCCATCGTGCAAATTTACTCAAGAAAACGCAGCCGCTGCCATTTGAATCCTTCAAGGGAAAGAGAGAAGGAGCTCTTGGTAGCCAGTTGTATGTCTGATCAGGAGCGACAATAGCTGCATGGTGTGGTGCTTTGGCCATGTAAAGGGGGGGGGGACCCCGAAAAATTCTCATTCAGCTCGTGCCTCATTCAATATAAGCTCATTTCTTTAGGCATACATTCACTGGCAATCTGTTATTTTAACACTCATGTGCATCTTTCACTTACCCCACTTTCTTGTACTAAGCTGTGGCAACAACAGCAAGACCTGACTTCTGCAGCTGCACCTAGCTGCTGACATTTTGTTTTTCTCAAAATGCCTCAGGTGCTGTGGCATTCTGGGGGCAACAGCATGGTGGCTGCCACACACACACAATGGTAGCCCCCTGGCCCTGGCAGCTGCTCCTGCCTAAAATTATGAAGTGTGTTGAGATAGATGGGCCAATAGTCCAAATTGGAAGAAGGCAGCTTCTTATGTGCCCATTTTCCCCTAGTGCAAAAGTGCATGTTTCTAATTATGTAAAGAAGAACGAAGGCTTTAATCTCAAGTCTGCTTACTTGGACTGCTTTGGTTTTTTAAATTTTATTGTTAATGTCAGTATGAAAGACAAGCTAAAGCAACAAACAGCAGGTCTAGACAGCGAAGAAGGCTGCAGACTCCTTCGCTAGTACTCTGCTCGCAGTACAATTCTGTCTCCTTCATACTAATTAAATAAAAACAGGTAAGAACCTAAGTATTAGTTGTAACAATGCAATGAGTTTTTATTGTTTTGAAGCACTTTCTGTTGTGGCTTTCAATTAGAATGCAGCAGTTTCCAGGCTAATTACATTAATTCAGAGCCAATTCCTAGGTTAATATACAGACTTATTTATACTTTGGCACAGGGAGATGTGAACATATGAAGATGCCTTATCTGGAGTCAGGCTTCTGGCCCAGCTAGGCCAGTACTGTGCACTCTGCCTGGTAGACATTTTCTCATCCTTAAGATAAATTAACTGGAGAGGCCGGGGACTGAACCTGGGACATTTTGAAGGAAAAGCATGTGCTTTAGCACCAAGCTATAGCGCCTCACCAGGAATGGATGGCATAGATCAGTGTTTTTCTGATACACATGTTGGCAAATTGATACTGGGACTACCTTACAGAATAGATAAATCCTCAGGCAGAAGAGTGGACTTTTTATGTACAAATGTATAATATGGGAGACTGTCTTTACAGAGATAGAGCAAATGTTTTAGTACCCTCCAACATTTCTTCAATGAAAATAGGGGCGTCCCATTCCATAATAATAATTTTACTATTTATACCCGACACATCTTACTGGGTTGCCCCAGCCACTCTGGCCAGCTTCCAACATATAGAAAAACATAATAAAACACGAAACATTGAAAAACTTTCCTGTAGCTTCAGATGGCTCAGAGGTGGGATAATTCCATACCCTCCAACATTTCATCAGTGACAATAGGGACATCCTAAGGAAAAGCTGGACATTCCGGGATCAAATAAGAAACTGGGATGGCTTCTCTAAATCATGGACATCCCTGGAAAATCGGGACACTTGGAGGGTCTGTGTTTTGCATGCAAAAGGTCCCAGGATCGATTTTGGGCAGTGAGTGAGTGAGAAAGACTTCTGTCTGCAACCCTGTAGAATCAAACCTGGGTGTCGCAAATGTGCTGCCCTCCAGAGGTTGTTGGACACCAACTCCCATCATTCCCAGCCAGCATAGCAAGTGGTCAAGGAGGATGGGAATTATAGCCCAGCAACTTCTGTGGGGAACCATGTTGGCTGACCCTGACATAGACCATACTGTATTGGATGGATCAATGGTCTGACTCAAGATAAGGCAGATCTCTTGCCCCTTATATGTGCTCATTGTTAGATTAACTCATTGGCTGCTAGAATTATAGAGTACAAAATGGGGGCCACCAGGGGGCGCATAGGAAGATGGCTGACAATAACATCTCTCCGACCCACACGAGGTAATTAAGAGGCTGATATGGGAGTATGCAGCCTCTCTTGCCCCCCCCAAGGGAATGGGGGGACTGCCTTGCCAGCTGTGTCCATAATTCACCCCCGGATTTGAAAGAAGGGGGTGAGGACACTTGGCACGAAGCCCTCGGGGTGAGGTCAGCTCTCTCTGACGCTGTCTCTAATCGCGCACTGGTTTGCATTAGCTCGAAATATATAATTGGAAATATATAATTGGAAAGAAGCTAATGCACATACATCAAGTGAAGATCGGGAGTAAAGACTGCTGATTAATGGGATCTCCTCGAGCGGAGCGACGGGCTGGACAAATAAACCAAGTGAAGAATCATCATTAAAAGACTGGTATGTTGGAGTGAAACAGAAAGGGGGGGGGAGGAAAAAACTTTTCTTTTTTTTTGTCTTCTGTGAGTACCAATAACCCTCCCCTCCAAAGAGAGAAGAATCGTTGCAGATTACTAATCACAAGCAGGAGTTAAGAACTGTGTGGAAATGAATTACTGATCAAAGAGAGGACTGGTGGAAACATTGGGGAATGGAAAGAAAATTTTATGACGCAGTTATAAATGGAGTCCTGTTAAGACAGGCTTGCCCATAGGAGGATGAGGGGGAGGAGGACCAGGGTCATTGGAATGTGAATGTATGGTTATCGGAATGTGATCTTGACCTGGCAGGACCCCCTGAGATATAGATTGGCAAGCCTGTGGAAATCAACGGACAGACTGTGGGAATGTTCTTTATGGAGGTGTGGAAATGGTGTATGTCCTTTATGTGATATGACTCTTGGAGAGTGCGAAAACCACACAGGATATGTTTGTTTTCAACCCGCTTGTGAAGATGATCAGAGATCACAAATAAAGGAATATATGATAACAAGATGATGAGGAAAATAACAAAGAGACTATCTGGACAGAACTGGATAGAACTGTTTAATTAAAGCAGCAGCAAGAGTGAAGTTTGGATCCCTTTTGGAGCTTGAAGTATGGGTACCCCAACAAGATTTTAAAAATCTGGCTGTATAATTTGGAACTAATGTGATTTGGAATTAATGTGTTTGATTGGCCTGTTAATAAAAATTATATTTTTTTTTTAAAAAAGAATTATAGAGTACAAAATGGATTCTCCACATATCAAAAGCTCTTCAGCTGCTTGTTCCTCTGTGGATGGCATAGAGGAACTTACCAGTTTCTATATTGTTGTTATCTCATGGAAATCAATAAAATATCGATGCCCACCACACCAAGCTCCAAGCTGTGTGAGGCTCCAGGGGTTTCAGGAGCTTACTCAGGCTTCCATTTCCTTGGAATGAGGGACAGTGGCATCTGGGGTGTCTTTAGGATATATGGTGTATTTACAGAGATATGAAACCTGAGCATATGATGGAAGAGCTCTGGCCCTAACTCCGCCATAAGGTCTTGCTTCTCCCATAGACACAGCCTTGGATTCAAGCAAAAATCAGGCATGTCTCTCTCACTCTCAACCTACATCCTGCTTCTAGCCCAGCTCACACATACTAAATTCTGGCTTTTGTCTTTCTCACTACCAGCCAGGTGAGGAAGTGTACACACACAAGATTTTGAGCAAATACACGCCTTCAAAAAACACTATATTTTTTCTCTGGGTCGCCTTTTGGGAATGAGATATATCAGATCTTTCAGGACCCAAAGTTGCTTTGCACTCGTCCTTCAGTATTTCTCCCCTGCTGGTGCAGCTGCACCAAAGTCAACATTATTTTAGAAAAGAAAAGAAATGAGACCGGAATCCTTAGAGGGGAGACTGCAAGTGTAAGGAAAGATGTATAGAGAACAAGCAGAGATTGGTACTTGGGACATCAAAGGGCAAACTGGAATGAAATGAAGTATAAATGCACACCTGTATAAATACATAAATGCTCTTAAGGCTTTGTATTCAATAATTGTTATGCTTTTATTAATTTAAGCTTTTTTACGCTGCTGCTTATGTGGTTTGGATTTTGTAAGCTGCCTGGAATATTTGCAGCACGGTAGGGAAAATCTATAAATAATCTGATAAGGGTTGTTTCTGCAGCCACCTGGGACACTTAAGAGTTACTGGGTCAGTCATTAAAATAAGCACTGTGTTCATGACTGTCAATTGAGGTAATGGGGAATCTGTGTGTTGGAGAGGCCATGGGAATCAAGGTTATATCTTTTAGTTTCTCACTTTCACTTACAGGACTGGCCCAACACATTTTCCTTTCTAAGGTGGCCCCCGTCCTCAACACCACACTGTCTTCCAATGCCTCACCACTGCTTGCTTGCTGCTCTGCCTGGTGCCTTATTTCTGCTCCCTCGAACAAATGCTGCAATGCAGCACCATCATCATGCACCATGTGAGTAGAGCTGGGATACCTCTCTGCCCGCTTGCACAGTCATGGGCCTTCCCCAGCGGCGCTGTCTGTGACACATTGGGAGAAGGCAGCAAGCAAGGCCAGGCTAGCTACAGGAAAGCATCATTGTCAGAGGAGCAGTGGCTCAGGAGAATGGAAACAGTCAGGGGACTCAGGCAGCAGGACTGGGAGGAAGACCTCTGCATGCAACCATCCGATGTGGCCTCCTCAGTCTGCCTGATTGTAGGGCTGGCCATCTGGGTTTACGAATGTATTTGGCATACTTCATACAAGCTAGATGCTGGCTTTAATACCATGCCATTTATCCCTGCTGGGACCAGGTCTTGCTGATTTGAGATCTAATACAGATTGCACTGAAGTCAAGGGCAGAATTTATATTGCTTTCAGGAGTCTTGAACCAGGCCCTTGAGGCTGAAAAAACAACAACAGCCATTCAGGGTGGATGGGTAGATGAAGAGGATCAGCTGTGAAAATCCTTTGCCTTGCAGTGAAGCAGAGATGGGTGAATGGACAGGAGAGCTTTTTACCCTGCAGGGGGACTAATCAGCTGAGCTGGATGGATATATGGAACAGGAAAAGAACTGAAAATATATATGCTTTTGAGTGGAACTGGAAGAGACAGTGGGAACAAATACACTGAAAAACCAGCATTTTTCAGCATAGACAGGTATATATACTCAAACCAGTATCTCCCAGGATAATTTATGCATTCATTACCTTTTCGGGGTAGTTTACACAGCATTCATTTAAAACATCACAAAATTTAAACACACAAACACAATCAAAATTATAGACAATGCATAGAAAATCAATGCAAAGTAAAAGTTGTTTAAAAGATGTTACGCTGCTTAAACCACAATTATTTATTAATATTTGCTTTTCAAGTACAAGTATTTGGGGATATAAATCGTTAATATTCTTATGACAGTAGCCCAAGAGACCTCAGCCAAGACTTGGGACTTCTCTCTCTCTTTGTGTGTGTGTCTTTGTGTGTGTGTGTGTGCGTACATGCATGCATGCACGCGCGCACACACACACACACACACACGATAAAAGAGAAAGTCCCTGTTCCAGGAATTTTGCCAGATGAACATCCTACTTGTAAGAGCAGCTGACCACTCACCAAACCAGATCACCGAGGTTGACAAGACTGGAGAAGTAGCAGATGGTACAAGGAAGAGCTTGTGCCATGCAAGCAGCCACCTTTTATAACAGGCTGGTCAGAGCCTAATTTGACCGACTTCCATGATCACACAGAAATAACACTTACAGGTCTGTGCCATTGCTCTAGGGATTCTAAACAACGATCCACAGGACACAACTGCATTAGAGAACCAAGGAAGCACTGACAAGACGGCAGCAAGGCCATTTGTTGCCTTCGTTGGTTCAATGCAGAGAGATAAAATTTACCAGGCTTGCATGTTGAGCATGCTGCTTTATGGAAGTAAGTCTTGGGCAACTTATAACCATCAGGAATGATGCTTCAACACCTTCCACATGTGCTGCATAAAGACGTTTTGGGGCACCACATGGCTGGATAGAGTCTCAAACAAAGCCCAGATTCTCCCAAGACTCTCTCAAGCCCAGATTCCAAGCATGTTCACAGAATGAAAGATGGCAGGATCCCCAAGGATGTGCTCTACGGAAAGCTGGCTTCAGGCTCAAGGCCCATTGGCAGATCAACTCTGCATGATGAAGATGTCTGCAAACAAGACATGAAGGCTGGCAACATCAACCCCACTGTGTGGGAATCCCTTGCAGATGACCACAGTACCGAAGACAAACAGACAGGTCATGTATCCACAGCAGTGATCAGATGAGAAATGACTGCTGGGAGAAGCCCAGAAAGAAGAAACACTGTGGTACATCTGCATCAGTACAACCGGATGCCTTCATCTGCCCCAGCTGCAACAAGACATGTCTCTCCCATATCCATCTCAACAGCCACAGCAGGCGCTGTAACTCTCCAACCGTTTGACTTACTTCGCCTCCAAAGGCGCACTCCTCCATTGTCTCCTAAGACAGATGGATGCCAACAATTTATACCTAATTTTTATAGAAACTGTAAGAGGCTTACAAATCCACAGCACAAAAGCAAATAGCAAAAACAAAAACAAAATCCCCATTAGAATCACTAACAAATCACAAATATTCACACCAAGGTCAGGATGAACTAATTCGCAGGTGTCATAACTCCCACTTCATCTATCTGTTTGTCTCGTCTATTGAACTTACTTGTCTTCCAGCCATCACAGAGTCTCTTGGGGCAATCATTTTAGTATTTATTTTTGGAGTTGCTTGAAGAGCCTGTTTGGCTAAAGGATAAAGTCTAAATGCTGTCAGCAATAAATAAATAAAGTATGTGGTGGGGCAATCTTTTGTTTCATCCTATTTGGTAGGATTTTATTGGCTCACTGATTCAAATCTTACATAGAAACAAAATCACAAAACATTGTTTCCTATTCGTTTGCTTCAATTCTCTCTCTCTCTCTCCATTTTCCAAGTTTTCTTCCTATGGGATGCTTTCCATATTCCGAACCTGCCGTAGGTATTATTTAGGGAGGTTATGATATATTCTGTATTTTCTGTTATTTTCTTACTTATCCTTAACAGTCTGTTTTGCCAGCTCTTTCTCCTTACTATGACTAAGAACATTTCATACTCAAATTATCCATCACATTTAATGCTGTTAACTTTCCAGTGCAGACTATGCAACCCATAGAAAAGTACAAAAAACCCTTCCGGGATCTCTTGGCATCACAACAGTAGTCATGGCTGATATTTCTCCTCCCAGCTCAGGGCACCTCAACCATGTGATTGCTTAAAACGTCTTAAGTCATGAATGACAAGTCTGATTTACAGGTGAGACAAATCCTCATTGTCTCTCCACTTCTCAGGCACTGTGCTCTGGAAGCCTGGCGAATGGGATTGATTTGTTTCTCGTCTGCAGGCAGGAGAAGAGGAGGGAATTTTAATTATGTGAGACAAGTGCCAATTGGCTTTTGGTGCAGGTGCAAATGGATTCTGAACTGGCTGAGGGTTGATCTACATGTTCAACAAAATCATATAGGCAATTCCTGGAGCTGTATGGGTGAGAGATTACATCTTTGAATGATTACTGATGTTTGTGTGTGTTAAAAAATATCTGTAAATAGAAAACTAGGGACAAGCTGTTCTCAGTGGATCTAAAGATGGACTTGTCTCCAGAAGATCTTAATACAAAATCCCACCTCTGCTACAAACAAATAACGATTGGTCTCAGGCCTTATTCTTGGCTTACCAGGAGCTATTGTTGCAGTCCAGCATGGCTGTGGGGAAGGACACGGAGTGTCAGGAATCTTCTGCCCCACTTTGTTGCCAGGCAGAGGACAGAGTACATGGGGGGAGCTGGAAGCCCATCAATTTCCCTGTTGGGCTCCCAGCGGGTGGGGCTCCTGGAACAAACCAGAGAGAAGACTTCAGGTACCTGGTCCACTCACCTGTAGGCATTCCATCAGCAATCCCTGCTGTTGAAAGGCAGCCTCTTTACAAAAATGGTATCAAGGTTTTGTATGTTTCAATTGTACTCCTAACCATCTGTACAGACAAAGTATAGGGCACCATCAGACCTTCCTGGATGGTACTTATAAGTTACACAGAACTACTGTAGACTGGGGGGAGGGGGTGGAGGGAGAGAGAATAACATAATTTTGCCCTTAATACTGTTGATGTGTTCTGTGCTGGGAAAATGGGTTGGGAAGCCTGTTGGTGGTTGTGTGTTCTAAATACACCTCTGACATTTATTTTAATGACAAAGTTAAATAGGAAAACTGGATTTGTTTATTTTATTTTTGATTTGGGTCCCATCCCCCCCCCCATTTTGACCCAGGTTGGTTTTTATGACCATGGGACCACTGAAATGAAGATGGTGGAGGAGAGAGAGAGAGAGAGAGAACCTGGGTCCCCATAAATAGAATCAAACAGGTTGTTTGCTGACTTGCCAGCAGATGGTTGCTCAGTGCCTGATCAACACCCACTACTTCTGAGCAGCAGGTCAGGGGACACAGATGCTATCCTGTGACTTCTGTCACAGCTCAGCCCAGGGACAAGTAGAGTACTGGAAGTTCAGAGTCAGGACAGAATGTCCTAATCTTTCATAGGGTTGCCATATTTCAAACAATGAAAATCCAGACAAAAAAGTTGTTGAGCTTTTCTTAGTTTTGTCCTAAGCTTTATTCTTCATGAAGAATAATACCATTTTTGAGCTAGTTTTATTGGAGGGGAAACCAGCAAAAACAGCGCTGCCAGCATGGGTTGCCGTAAGTCTGGGTTTTCCTGGACATTTTTAACAATTTCTGTCTGGACACTGCAACTGACTGCAGTATTCTGAATATGTATGGCAACCCTAGTCTTTCGCCCATCCATTTTTTCTCTCTCCTTCCCCCATCCCAATTTACTTCTGTTTCCATGCTCACAAATGGGCAGGGTGGCCACAATGTTTAGATGTTCTGGAAACCTGGGAAAGAGCTGGTGCCCATTTCCTCAGTGTGATGCGAAGCTTTTTGCTCCAAGGCATCAGACTAGCTGCAGGTTAGAGTTTTAGGTTCTGTTAATGTGGTTCCTTGTAGGTCTGTTTGTAAAACAAGGAGGTCCACCTCAACAAGTTATTTAATAATTTAATTATTAATCAGAGCTCCAGAATATGTGAAAAGCATGCAGGTTTTTTTTCCTGTCCTCCACCTGCATTCTGAAGTGATGCGCTCCACACAGGCCTGTTTCGTGTGAGTATCCTGCATATCTGTACTGCCTGTGGTGAATCACTAGGGAATAATGATGGGTGGAGTTCTCAGTTCCATAGGAAATACAGTGACTTTTGGCTGAGTCCAGATAGTGAGCATGTCTGATGCAAACAAACACCACAGAATTACTTGGTTGTGAAGACAGGGCTTATTATCACAGAACAGCAGTGCTATAGACTTGATTTTAATTTATTTATATTAAATGCATTTATCACCTGCCAGTAATTCCCTCAGTGACTTACAATATTAGGAACAATATAATAAACATACTAACAGTCAGAATTACAGCAGTAAAATATTTGAAACTTATATACTGATACAAGTTTAAAAACAGATAATACTGCCTCGTGGCTTCTTCTAAAAAGCAATCCTGAACAAAAACAGGTTTCTAGAGGCCACCTGAACACTACCCAAAAGAGAGCTGATTCTACAACTTGGGGGAGGAAGGTCTATAGCTTTGAAGGTCCATTTTCCTGTCAAGCAGGGTCTCTGAGGTGGATCTCAGATCCCCAGCAGGTTCGTAATGGATGTGGGGAACCTCAGCTCTGGAGGGCCAACGACAACCTCCCAGTCCACTCTGACTAGCCCTCGGGGGTCTTCCCAGGTCATCCCGCTCACCAGCTCTGTTTTACATTCTCCTTGAGTGTTTTTGCCTGGCGGCAAGATGCCACTTTGATAATGCTGGCCTCGTCTGGATGGAGAGGACTGTGCAAGTGTGTGTGAAAACAAAGGTGAAATGTGCATGTGTTGCTCTGCCCACATTTGCCTCTGGGGCATGCATTCAGCCCCTGTCAGCATCCAGGCTGCAGCTACCAGATCATCTTCGGAGGCAGCCCCACCATGTGTGTTGCAATAGTCCAGTATGAATGTAACCAGGGCATGAATCGCTGTAGCAACTGAACAAGCACCTCAATGAGAAATAGTTTTTGAGGGATTGGTCACTAGCAATTTGCTCATGTAATGCTGAGTACCTACGACTGCCTATGAATAGGTTTGCTACCTGCCTGATTTTAAACTTGCCTGCCTGGTTATTTCATCTTCCCGTCAATGGAGATTTTAAAATCTGCAAATATTAAAATTTAAATCAATTGGCTTAGGCAAATGAACAGTGCCTGGGGGCTGAGTTCTTTAGGAGAGACAGGGACACTGGCTGTAAGTTGAATGATTGCTCTGCTCTAGCAAATGCTGAGGTTTAGAAAAGTCAAAGGAAAGCGAGAGTTCTTGTCTATGAAGAAAAAAGAGAGAGCAAATTATACTGCCAGCCATAAACCCTTTGGTTTTTGGGCCACAGGACCTTGTCCAATGCACCATTCCTTAACGTGGAGAAAATATTATTCTGCTCTATAATTTAATGGATGGCTGCGTACTTAACATTCTTTCCCTGTAACCCACCAGGTAATCACAGATGCTTACAGCGCTATCGTCACAAGGGGTATGTTCAGATGTTGTCTGCCTTGCCTAATTGCCTCTGTTCAAGGGCCCTGGTGAGGGGTCCTGTGAACTGTGCACCCTGCTGCGTTAAGCAGCCTTTCTATCTACCAGGAAATATGCTGCGACTGTTAACAAATGCTAGAGTGTGCAGCGCAGTTTTGTTGAGCTGCAGCACATGTAAAGCTGAACCACTCAGATGTTCACAGTCAACAGAAGTGAAGGGCGACAGCACTCCAGTCAGGACAAATTGCTTTTAAGTTAGATCAAATCTGTGAAGAGCCTCCTTATCATTTAGTTCTTCTAATCCAAACTCCCTCCAGATGCACATCTGGTAACTTCAAGAGCAATGGACTCTCTAGGACATTTTACTCCAATACTCTGGAGGGAAACATATAAACCTCCTGGAATATTGATTGAATATTGTGGTTCAATTACTGTTTCATCTGCTAATCCAAATCGAGTTGACTGTTGTAGCTCACTCTGCTAATCCAAAAATCTACTTGTGTTAGTTCAGCCCACTGCATGCTCACTGGCATTATGAATTTTCACAGTATAAGAATTCGTTTCCCTTAGTCATTTAACCTTGCACTATAGGAACGTCACAAGTTCCCTTCTACAAGTCAGGCCTGTGGTCCATCTAGCTAGCTATAGTCTATGGCAGGGATGGGGAACCACTGGCGCTCCAGATATTGTGGGACTACAGTTCCCATCATCCCTGACCATTGGCAATGCTGGCTGAGGCTGATGGGCATCCAACAATACCTTAAGACCTGCAGGTTCCCCATTCCTGGTCTCCACTGACTCCAAGGTTTAGGAGGGGTCTTTTCCAGCTGTGCCTGGAAACATGTGAATGTACATATGAGAATTGAATGTGGGCCATTCAAGGCTCTTGCACTGAGTAGTAGTTCTTCCCGATCTGTATTTTCATTGGGTGGAATTCAACATCAAGCTACGGTGAATGTTTCATCTGCTCAAGCATTTCAGCTTGCCAGGTGGAACAATCCCACCTCTACTTGGGGGGTGCGGGGGGGGGGAGGGTAAGACAGGAGGAAAGTGGAAGTCCCTGCACAGGGCTTCTACTGACGGAGCTTGTTAGGTGAGTCTCACCCATTACATCTGAAACTTACTAGTATTCAAGCGACTTTTTTCATTCCTAGCTTGCTCAGTACTATAGAAGTCCTTATATGCTCTTGAGATAATTCCAACTGTGACCCCTTTCCTTCTATATGTATATAACATGCCATCATCGCAAAGCCATGGCTCACTTTTGCTTCCAGCACATTTAGTATTTTTCAGTTTCTCCTTCTTGTAATCCCAAATCTAATGTGATTTTTTTTTTTTACAGTATCTTGTGTTCACAAGTTGCTGACAGAATTGCTTGAACTTCGCATGTGTCCTGGATTGACCCCCTCACACACTCCCAGATCTGTGAACAGGCTTTGTTTGCTTTCAGCTGACCCACAGAAGAGAAGAGGCCTGCCTCCTTTTAAATAAGACAGCTGGCCTGTGAGAAGTGGAACTGAGGCCAACTGCTTTCTGCTTTTTTATGTTTAATCTCATCTATATTCTACATTCGTTGGTAGATAGTTTGTATCTTTCACCATCCTATAGGCTAGTTGAGGGGTAACCAGCCCTTGTGTGCCCAGCATTACCTCCTATGGCACATGGAGTTGGTAAATATCCCCTCAAAACACACACACACACACACACACACAAATACCATGTGTTTGCCTTTTCTGTTCAGTTTCTCTTGCACTGGTTCAGCCTAATGGAATACTACCAGCCGCTTAAACATGCCCACATTTCATTAGATGCTAGAATTAGAAACCTTCCTCCCTTCTGAACCAAACAGAAGGGAGGTGCAAAGAGCTTCTCTGTTGCTTTCACTCCATGCCTTTTCCCCATTGATGATGGGATGAGGGATGATGGGATAAGGGATGATCATTTTGTGGTCTTAGTCTCTTTTTCTGCTCTTTTAGATGTGGCAGCCATTTTGTGTTATGCACACCCAATAACGGCCATTTTGTGACTGGTGCCCCTGGTCAAAATTCCAAATGTGTCCTCTGCCCTGAAAGTTTGGTGAGCCCTGGGCTAGCCTCTGAGGGATTTTTTTTTTTTTAAAGACATGGGTGAAGTATTTGAAGCTCACCTTGCATTAACTCAGAAATTACCCAAGATCTTGCTTGAGGAGAAGACTGTTGGAGATGCTGTTCTCTCAACAACACTTTCAGCTGCAGGGAGCCTTGGAAGAAGTATACACTGTTGGTGAACAGAATGGTGTGATGAAAGAGAAGAGAGGAAAAAATGTGTTTCTCCTTTCTTCTCCATATAAGTGATTTATTGCTGCTACTACTAATATAAGGGAAAATACAAGGGAAGAGGGTGACAGGGGTGGCGGGTGGTAGCAAAGAGTTGGGTGGGGTCAGGTGGGTAAGATGGGAATTCTTCTCTAGCTCTGATTTTATCCTGATTTGTTTGTAAGCCTCACTCAGAGAAATTTGTCGGTATATCTAGATAGTACAAGGAAATGAGCAGTACTATTCCATGGAGAGATGGGGCAGAGAAATAGAACATGTCGGGCAGAAAGCTGGAAAGAATGGAAATGGGAAAAGAGGGCTTGGGAATTAAGGAAGCAGAAATTCTTCATTTGATTTGTATCTTATGCTAAATGTTTGAATTTCGTCGTCTTTTTCTGCTGTAAATTGGATTTTGAGACTTTTGGAAGGGAGAATTGGGGTCAAAGAGCAAGCAGAGGGAGTCTGGAACATTTTTGTGTTAGGATATTTCCGTTCCACCTTAAAAGGGAGCAGGATGTTTGTGTCACAGCCTGCGTATTTCCTGTCTTACAGGATGTTTCTGTTGTGCTTTTGCTTTCGTTTCTCTCTCACTGCCGGAACTCTCTCATGCAGGCAGTCATGGCTTTTCTTTGTTCTGATCAACACTGAATAAACCTCTAAATAATGCTCTCCTGTGTGCATCTTCGGTTGTGCATATCTGCTGATAGAGCGTGCAAGAGCTCTGGATCTTTGGGAAGCTATTTCTGGAGCTCCTGTCGCTAATTGCTGATACTGCGTGTCTACGGGAGATTGATGGATGTCCGAAGACGACGTGGAGTCAAGATGGACTTTATCTCCCTGGCAGTATTCCAACAACAAGGTTTCGGGCCCAGATAAACAGCACTTACAGGAGAGTAAGACTGCAACAGACTGCTGAGGTATGTGTGAATGGGCAAAAGCGAAAGTAAGGCTTTTCGTTGCCGCGGCAGAGTGCCTTTGATGTCCGGCTGGCTTAATTGGCCTGGGAGTCAAGCCAAAGGCTTCGTGATTTATGGGCAGCCAAGATAAGAAGCCTCTGAAGTTGAAAAGGGCTCACAGTTGAAGTGAAAAGCTAAAATGGATCTTTTCCAAGCTGCTTCTGAAGCTGCTGAGTGCCCTAAGCTAAATGGCCGCAACTTTCAGACCTGGGCAGGGTACTGTGAGGGCCAGATGAGGAGGCTTGGTGTGTGGAATGCTATTACTGAAGACCCCCCAGCCCCTGTGACAGATGATTGGAGGGCACAGGATTCAAGAGCCATGGGGATAATTTTGCTCTCAGTAGCTCCTGAAGAGTTAATCACCCTGGATGGCAAGGCCAGTGCCCGTGAGATGTGGAATGCTTTGAAGCTGGCCCATCTGCCAGTCAACCCAGCCCAGAGTTTGACTGCATCGGAGGTCCTGGCTGTTTCCCGGAATGCAAGTGGGTGCAGGGATGCCGTGGGCACCGGTTGCAAGCTGCAGGGGGAGCTGAATGTGATGTCATCCCAGACAGCATTCCAGCCTCCAGGGGGAGCCAAGGAGTCGGCAGATGAGAGCTCTGTTTCTCGTGGGAACCAAGGTCATCGTCTTTGCAGAGGCCGGAAGGCCAGAGGTAAACAGAGACAGATGCCTGCAGATGGCCAGAAGCAGAAGGGGGGTGAAGAGCCCACGCCAGTGGAAAACAAGGCTTTGTTTGCTGGCACTGCTTCACCAAAGGCTAAAGGCATGTCTCATGGCCAGGAGCAGGGGGGCAAGCAGTTTAAGCCCACGCCGGTGGAAAACAAGGTTTTGCTTGCCAGAAAAGCTGCTCCAAAGGCCCAGCCCCGATTTATTGTTGATTCTGCTGCGACCAGCCATCTAGCAAAAGATAAGCATCTCTTTATCTCCTTCAAACCTCAAGATGGTGAGGTCCACCTGGCTGACGGAAGGACGTTGCAGATCGCAGGAGAAGGGACTGTGAAACTTGCAAGTCTGCATACTACCATCAGAAATGTACTTTATGTTCCAGGTGCTGTGAACAATTTGCTCAGTGTCCCACAGCTGATTGGGCGTGGTTTTGAGGTTTCCTTCAAGAGGAACGTCTGTGTCATCAGGAAAGGCAAAGAGGACATTTTGCATGCAAAGTTTATGGATGGCTTGTTCTGTATAACTTATGATGACAATGTTGCTGTGTCAAATGTTGATTCTTGTTGTGTTGCCCAAACTAACAAGGTTCTTCATGCAGGATGTGTTCATGAAGCGCACAGAAGATTTTGTCACATATCTTGGCAGGCGCTGGCCAAGATGCCTGAACTGGTTGAGGGTTTGAACATCAAACCCTGTAAGTTTCACATGAAATGTGTATCTTGTGCAGAGAACAAGGTGAAGGTTGCTCCAAAAGGCAAGGAGTCTAGCAGGCAGGCTTCCAAACCCTACCAGCTAGTTCACGCAGACCTGGTTGGTCCTCTTGCGCCCTCTTTGGGTGGAGCAAGGTACTTCATGGTTCTAATTGATTCTTTTTCCAGGTACATTCATGTGTTTATGCTCGAGCAGAAATCGCAAGCATTTCCTAGGTTCAAGGCATTCTGTGCTTGGTTGGAGAATGTTCACAGTAAACGTATCGGCTGTTTGTTTACTGATCGAGGCGAGCAATTCACTTCTCAGCAGTTTGAAGCTTTCCTGACTGAGAAGGGAATTCAGCATAGCCTCTCAAGTCCTGGATCCCCATGGGAGGTTTGTGAGCAAGCAAAGCAAACATTGCTTCAAGGCATGAAAACCTTGTTGCATGATGCCAATCTCCCTGAGAAGTTTTGGGGGGAGTCTCTGTCGACGTATGTTTACACGTTTAATCGCAGATTGTCATCACCTATTGGTTGTACCCCCTACCAGAAGATGTTTGGTAAGAAACCAAATGTCAAGCACATGAGAATCTTTGGTTCTGACATGTGGGTACACACCCCACAGAGCAACAAGCTTGGGAAGCGTGGGGCACATGGTTTGTTCATGGGGTACGAAAAAGGAGCATACAGGGTATGGATGACTGACTCTAAATCCATTAAGTTCACAAGGAGTGTTGAGTACAATCCTAAGTGGGGGGAAAATGTGGGAATTTTCCAGAGTTACCCAGAGGAGGATGAAGGTGATGTGAAAAAAGCAGATGATGCTAAGGAAGCTGAGGAAGCTGAGGATGATGTTGATGATGATGATCAGAGTTCGGATTCCAGTTCAGTGGGCGGCGCTGCTGCTGGTGTCAGTGACAGTGATGACACAGCAGACTTCAAGAGCGCAAAGGCCTCAGTCAGACCATCTGATGCGTCTGACAATGAACTGGAAGAACCACTGTTCACCATTGGTCGTTTTTCTCCTAAGAAGGAGGAGATGAGTCCAGAAGACTTGCGTCTAGTACGCAGATCTGAAAGGGCGACCAAGGGCAGACCTCCAAAGAGATTTGCTGATGAGTTTGCTAAGACAGCAACTGTTGTTCTTAGTAGCTCAGAGAAGGTGTGGGAACCTTCAAGCTTCAAAGAGGTTCAGGAGTTAACCTCTAAAGATGCTGAGCCTTGGCTTGATGCCATGAAGGCTGAAGTTGATTCCTTGAACAGGAACCAAACTTGGGAATTGGTACCGGTAGTCCCAGGAATGAGACTGGTTGGCAGCAAATGGGTCTTCAAGGCCAAGACAGACCAGAATGGCAAGGTTGTCAGACACAAAGCCAGATTGGTTGCCAGAGGTTTTTCACAGGTACCAGGACAGGATTACCACGAGACCTACTCACCCACCGTCAAATATGAGAGCATTCGACTGATGCTCAAGATAGCTGCGGAGGAGAAACTGCATGTTTCCCATCATGACATTAATACAGCTTTTTTGTACGGGATTTTGGGGGAGGAGCTGTATATGCTTCCACCTGATGGAATGCAGATACAGAAGGGAATGGTCTGTAAACTGCGGAAATCCATATATGGTCTCAAGCAGAGTGCCAGGTGTTGGAACACAAAACTCACAGAGACGTTGCTTTCTCTAGGTTTTCACCAGGGCAAAGCTGATCCGTGTGTGTTTGTCAAGGAGGAGGGGCAAAACAAACTGTATTGTTTATGTTTTGTTGATGATCTTCTGATGTTCTGGAAGAATCAGGCTTTGTACCAAAGCACCCTAGCTCAGCTGAAGGAGCACTTTGACATGAAGGATCTTGGTGAGGTATCCAACTATCTTTCTCTGCAGGTGGAGAGGGACCAAGCAGGTAATTTTCTGGTACACCAAACACAGAAAATTTCTGATGTATTAACCAGGTTGAATTTGGTTGATGCAAACCCAGCAGACACACCGATGGTGACAGGTTACCAGGTAGATAGTACTGCTGAAGCGTTTTCTGACACAACGCTGTACAGATGCATTCTAGGCAAGTTGAATTTCATTGCTAGATGCTCAAGACCTGACATAGCTGTAAGCACTAACCTGCTCAGCAGACATGCTAATAATCCTACTGTTCAGGATTGGAAAGCTCTGAAGCGCATAGCCCGCTATTTGAAAGGGACTATGCACTACAGGCTGAGGTTCACCAGTCAGAAGACTGGAGGTCTTGAAATCTTTGCTGATGCAAGTTTTGGAAGTGACACAACGGATGGTACAAGCACTTCTGGAGTATGCTACATGTACAACCACTGTCTGTTTGACTGGTTGTGCAAGAAGCAGACGACAGTGAGCCTAAGTTCCTGTGAAGCAGAACTCAATGCTCTGTCATTTTCACTCATGGATTGTGAATGGTTGATGCAACTGTTTAAGGACATCAGGGTTTCTGTGAAATGTCCTATACAAGTGTATCAAGACAATAGATCCTGTTTGGCTTTGCTGAACTCAGAGAGTTGCAAGCAAAGAACCAAGTACTTGCAGATTAAGTTACATCGTGCAAGAGAGTGTATTCAGAAAGGACTTATTCAGGTGTCCTACATGCCAGGAAATGAAATTCCTGCTGATCTGTTGTCGAAGGTTGTTAACAGAGAACAACTTAAGGTTTATGCACAAAGGTTGCAATTAGGTTGAACCACAGGTACTACAGGTTACACGGAAAGGGGGAGGATGTTAGGATATTTCCGTTCCACCTTAAAAGGGAGCAGGATGTTTGTGTCACAGCCTGCGTATTTCCTGTCTTACAGGATGTTTCTGTTGTGCTTTTGCTTTCGTTTCTCTCTCACTGCCGGAACTCTCTCATGCAGGCAGTCATGGCTTTTCTTTGTTCTGATCAACACTGAATAAACCTCTAAATAATGCTCTCCTGTGTGCATCTTCGGTTGTGCATATCTGCTGATAGAACGTGCAAGAGCTCTGGATCTTTGGGAAGCTATTTCTGGAGCTCCTGTCGCTAATTGCTGATACTGCGTGTCTACGGGAGATTGATGGATGTCCGAAGACGACGTGGAGTCAAGATGGACTTTATCTCCCTGGCAGTATTCCAACATTTTGGTGGTGCCGTAACATTTCTAGCTATGCCTTTTACCAGTGTGATGCGAGTTAAATGTATGTTAAATTGGTAGTAATGTGTGTGAGGGGGGACCCAGTGAAGAGAAAACCAAACTCTCCCTTATCCTTTGAAATTTTCCTCTTTTTTCTGACTGCTTTTTTGGCAAAAGACATGGAGGTGATGGTGAAGGGATCTTTCCATCCATCAGCTGCAAAGTTCTCAGAGGGACTTAGAGAAATGTATTAACATGGTATGGAATGCAGACTCCTGTCTGCATCCTTAAACAGGATACATTTTTTTTTTAGCACAGATAAAGCGGAGGAGCTGGGCCTGATACAGTGTTCAGGGCAAGACGGATTGCAGCTGCTTCCCTCGCTTTGATTACACCAGCTATGCTATTTGCATACAGAAAAGTCAATAACTCTCCTTCAACTTCTGTTGTGGCTTGTTTTTCTCTGTAATAAATAACTAATCAGCAACCAGGACCAGTGTGTAATGGAAGCTGAGTTCTTAAAGGACCCAATACACCTTTATTGTACCTGCTCTGCCATGAGTTCTCAAATTAAAAAACTCCAGGCACGTAAGGAAATGGGTGAGTTGGAAGCTAAGCAGTAAAGTTACTTTCCATGGGGATGTGAATAACCCTGTATAATTAATGAATGATTATCAAAATTAAGAGTTGGCGCTGAAGCTTGTTAAATACCAGGGAGAGTTTAATGTGCATGTGTAACAAGGGTTATAAACCCTGGGCACATTCGCAGAGCTAAGAACATGTTGAGGGCCCTACACACACCCCACAATCAAACCCCTACTGCAACATATTTTATGGGCTACACTACAATGCTTTTTTCAAACCTGATTTAAACTGGAGGAGGGGAACACTTTTTCAGGATCATAGCTGGAGATTTCTCTGATGCTGTATTATATCATTAAGAAGAAACTGTACGGCAGTACGTCTGTGCCTATCAGAAGGGCAGCAAAATGGGGCCACCCCCAGACAGAGGTTATAGGTAGAGGTTTCTGACTGCTAGGTATGCAGAAAAATATTAGTTCACAAATCTTTGGGAGCTAAGGGGGAAATGGCTGGTGGGAGCTGGAGTCTACTAACACCTGGAGGATATCACATTGGCTACATCTGGTCTACAGTGCTCTGAAGAGGGTGTTTTTGCGGATTTGGGGTCAGGTGATGCATGCTCGCTCTTAAACTGTCTGAATCCACTTGGGACCTGGGTCCCTAGGCTTGCTTCTTCTTTTCTTGTGTTCTTGACCAGCCTTCCCAAACTTGGAGCGCTCAATGATGGGCGGCTGTCCAAGGCTGCTTGGTGCTGTTGCTGCACCTGCTGTCCCCCCTCCCCCCAAAATGAGAGCATGGAAATAGATCAGGGAAATGGTCAACAGGAAATGCATTTCCCAGTTTCATAGACATTATTTATTTTTATAAAATGTTTTATTGTAAACTGTAATAAGGTTACAATAATAAACACCAACTGAAGCACAGTGGTTTTTCATGTTGCAAACTGCACACAGTGTTAAACAGAAATCAGACATACACACTGTCAAGCTAAATCAACAAGTCTCTCCAGAAAGACCCTTGTAAATGCAGTCCAGTACCTTTACACCCTCTCCACCTCTAATGTATGCCCAAAATAGAAACTACAACTCTACAAAATTATCCTCTCTCAGTAATGCCAGAGCTAGCCTAATTTGACATGTTAATCTTTCTGACAAGGCTGACCACCAGTTACATGAAAACCAGTCCTGCAGAATACTCCCCCCCCCTATTATTTTCCAATGTCTTTCCACCTCCAGGTTTGCCACCACTGGGAGGTGCATTACTAAATCACCAGTTCCACAGTCTTGAAAGCAGTCATGTAGGACTGCTGGTGTGTGTGTGTTGCAGGAGATCCTCATCTTCCACTTCACATCTAGTTTGAACCTGGGAGAATGATTGCTGTGAATCCCTTGCTAGTTGCTTGGTAACAATTTGACAGTGTTGCACACATCCTCATCTACTGTGGTCGTGTTTTCGAGATTTACTCAGGTGCAACGTGCGGGGGCTCTTTTGGCTCATATGAGAAATGGCTCCTCAGTTCCCCTGCTACTAAGGTAAGAAACATCACCACCCTTGTGGGCTTTGGTTATGTGGACCAAATTCACACAGAAGGAATCATAGAATCATAGAGTTGGAAGAGACCACAAGGGCCATCGAGTCCAACCCCCTGCCAAGCAGGAAACACCACCAGAGCACTCCTGACATATGGTTGTCAAGCCTCTGCTTAAAGACCTCCAAAGAAGGAGACTCCACCACACTCCTTGGCAGCAAATTCCACTGTCGAACAGCTCTTACTGTCAGGAAGTTCTTCCTGATGTTTAGGTGGAATCTTCTTTCTTGTAGTTTGGATCCATTGCTCTGTGTCCGCTTCTCTGGAGCAGCAGAAAACAACCTTTCTCCCTCCTCTAGGTGACATCCTGTTATATATTTGAACATGGCTATCATATCCACCCTTAACCTCCTCTTCTCCAGGCTAAACATGCCCAGCTCCCTTAGCCGTTCCTTAGGAACAATTTGAACCTAGAGCTTGGATCCAAAAACCCTCTGGCATGAGCTGAAACCATGTCTGCTCATGAAAGAGAATTGGGGGACCCTACAGATTGTATTTGGGGGGGGAGCACAGGGAACTGCAGTTCATGGCAGAAATTAGAATGGAAGTGCCTGTCGGTTGTGCGGCAGGATCCTTGGATCCTCGCCATATCCTATAAAAGAGAAAGCCAATTTCTGAATTGGACCGGACAAGCCACTTTAGTGTAATAAATCATGGATGGTGCTGTAGACAACAACCTCTATGTATTGTAATTATACTACCCACGGTCCAGAAAGGTTTGTACAGCTTTCCTGCATATTCCAACGGTTGTGAACCACACTGCAAACATGGAATTGTAACCATCTGCATTACAAAAACATGAAAAATGCAACAATGATTTGAAAGGTTTTGTGTTAAAAGGAGGGGGTGTTCACTCCATTCTGAATGAGGCTTCATGGTTTATTTTCCATTCATCCATGTCTTTCTAACCAGTCTCTCTCTCTTCCACTAAATTATCTCTTCTGTTCTATTCTAATGCTTTGAGATAAATAGTGCTAGGACAGCAAAGAAAGAATCAGCCTCTGGATTCATGCCCTGGAGGAAGACAGCCTCTCTCTGCCCAGGTTTCTTTAGTTTGTTTGTACCTCGGCTAGGAAATAAATTTGTCTGAAATACTTTTCACCCTGCCTAAAGGGTTATCACGAGCATATAATAAACACATGCAACCTGAGCCAATGTAAACAGGGGAATGGCTTGGTCATGTCTGCCTCGTGAACTGACATATGCATAGATACATGGATGTGTTTTTGTTTGCAGCACTGTTCTGTCCCCACACGTAGTCTCTGACTCATAGTCCTACCACTTGCACACCCACATTCCTTACTCACACAAAGACCTACACTCAAACCACCATCCTATCCTGTTCACATCATTCTTGATCACTGCCATTTTAATGCTGCATCCTTCATTCTCCACATGCCCTCTAATAGGTCCTTCTGTAAGTCATTTTTGCCAGCTGTTCAGCAACTTAGCAAATGTAATGTTCATCACCCTTTAGATCAGCCAGTGAGTACAGAGAGATGTTTCTGATGATATAGCAGTAGGGATGTGCAAAGCTGCCAATATTAGTTTCTCTCAGTTCATTTTCCAGTCTTAAGTTCAGTTATTCACACGTCCACATCTGTTTGTGATTTTTTTATTTAAAAAATGCTAATGAAAATCCATTGGCATTTCAGTGTGAATTTCTCCTAATATAATGCATTTTTGTATGCAATTTCTCCTAATACACACATTTTTGCAACATGGTTTCCCCTAATATAATGTATTTTTATGTTTTCCCCCACTAATATCTGCATTTTTATGTAAACTTTACCCTAGTGTATTCCGTCTTCCATATACAGTACTTGACTGGAGAACTGCATTGCAAAATATGTAGAAGACCCCTTACCTTCATTGGTCAGGTGGCATTGTGGGATGGTACCTTTCCCTCTGTCATGATCTGACAAGAGACTAGTCTCGGCTGTCTGGCCAGTGCGAACCCAAAAATGGTCTTTGTGCTGGCCTGAAAAGTGGATTATAGCCTGCCCGCAAATTGGCCAATTGTGTGCAGGCTGCACAACCTAACTCCTCCCCAGAGGTGGATTGGACTGAGCCAGCCTCTTGGGCTTGTCAGTCAGAAGGTTGGCGGTTTGAATCTGCGCAGTGGGGTTAGCTACCATCACGGTGTCCCATTGCACCAGAAACAGTTTAGTCATGCTAGTCACATGGCCTGGAAAGCAAGCTGTTTGTGGACAAAGGCTGGCTCCCTCAGCCTTAAGTGAGATGAGCGCAGCACCCCATAGTCGCCTTTGACTGGACTAAACTGTCCATGGGCCCTTTTCCTTTTCCTTTACTCTGGTCTGCTCCCCAGGTATATAAGTACAGCCAGGCTACACCTCCTCATGCACTTCCTTGTTGAATCTCCATATGCCTTTTTTTGTATACAGTACTTGACTGGAGAACTGCATTACAAAATATGGAGAAGTGCAAATTTTGAAGGGTAGCTAAGATTTGGTTCATGTATTTTCTAGGAACTTGTGAATTAGGTAGGTTGACCTTTAAATATATGCTGAATTGTCCCCGATCCCTACACAGCACATTAGCCAATGGTATGGCAGAGAGTGTGTCTCAAGTTTCGTCCCTTTTTCACATTTCTGCGACATTGGGAGAAGGGGCTAATCAGCGAAACTATTATTTGAACAAGCTAACTACTTAGAATTACTGTCATAAAATCTATTTTTAAAAACCCCATAGATCTTCTATATCCAAAGGCTATATAGCTATCTTGCCAATTAAATGAGTTTTTAAAAACAAATTATCCTCTAAAATGGCAAATGGCCTCCACTTAAACAGAAGCATCACATACCCTAAAAATTTCCAGTTAAAGTCTAGCCTACGTACTGACAAATGCACATAGCTCCTGGCTTATGTACTACTCCTGTATCAACAACAACAAATAATTTATTGTACTAGCCACCGGCTGTGACAACTTTATAAATAAAGCTCCGATATAAAGTTTCCAATACGAAACAATGAAATAAAGATAAATCATTTGATAAAAGTTAAAATACAATATAAAAACTTTGATTTAAGTTCCAATTTAAACCTAATTTAAACTTAAAACTCTCACATTTCTTCTACAATAGCTGCCCCGGTTCTTTCCATTCAGAGTTTCATTGCAGCCTGCTAAAGCATACAATGATGCTTCATGTACAGTATCTCAAATGGGGAAATAGATAATTTCTTGATCAGAACATGTGATTAAATGAGACAAAATGTTTCTCAAGAATGTTTGTCTTGGACCATAATATAAAGGCCATTTCCATACATAATGGATTGCATTCTCTACCCATTTCAAATTACAGATCCCAGTCCGCTGCGAGACAGGTATCTGTTTGTATCCAGCCTCCAACACAACAGAAGGCTTAATCTGTAGGCGCACTTCTAGAACAGCCCTACATAGGAAGGAAATGTCAGCTCTTCTAGATATTTAGCTCTTCAATGATTATTTTAAAGAGATGATACTGTTAGGGAAAGTTAGATTGTTGTGGCAACCTCATGCCTTCTTCAGCTTAGTTTTCGTATGATCTGTCCCTTAGTTGTTTTTTAACTAAGTGATCCCAAAACACTTTGGGCAATCACGTGGATTATGATTTTCCATGTTACTCTGGAAAAAGTAAGCTTGTTTTACCAACCCTTCCCCTGACATTGTATGCCTATGTTTATAAAATTTCAGTGGTGCCACCTGCATCCTGCATAGTCTCCTTAAGAATTTATTCTGTTCTGCATCCAGTAATGTAATGCACATTTTGTTTTCACCCCTTATTTCTCTCTGAGGCATATGGCAGCTAGGCAATCACTTTAGCTGGAAATATTTTTTGGGCAGGAGTTAACATCCATCCACCTTTTCTGAAAAAAAGAAAAAACTTCAATATCACTTTACTCATCAGCTTGGCTTTTGAAAAACTAAGAGTCCCTGTGTGCTTTCCAAGATAACTTCCCTGTAAAGAGAATACTGAAATATCTGATATACTGCTGGGGAAAAAGAATTAAACCTTTTGTTTGCTTTCCGCATTGACACTATTAGCTGTTGCCCTGCCCTCAGTTGCAGAATTTGAATGCCCTGTGACCATTTAATACCTTCCCCTAAACAAACAATAAGTTTGCTAATTGCACAAAGATCTAAAAAGCAGCCTGTGTGCTCAGCAACCTTGATGCGTGCATGCCCCTGCTCCTGGTTTTATTATTTCATGTTCACACCAATGCAAGAACACAGTTTGTGTGAAAGCCCATTCCTTCCCATGAATTACTACCTCTAACATTGATTTCAGTTGGACTCAGGGCATGATGTTTGGCTGGGATTGTCTAATATGGGGTCTCTAAGCACCAGTGAAACTCCACTGTCTCCTGCTGGTTCAAAACCTCTGAAGGGGTGATTTAAGGACTGCATTGTTAGTCCTATCAGTTTCAATAGAATAATGGCAGAGATCATTGATTTGCCTTCTCAAGATCAAGGGCTGCATATAATAGACTCAATTGTAACTAAATATATATGTGTGTATATGCCCTTATTCAGGGTGAGCTAGTATGAGTAAATGGTGTTCACAAGTTCAGTCTGCAAATCATGAAGCATGTCCTCAACTTTATGTGTTGTAGAACAAAGGCATCCCATTTGAACAGTAGAACTCTGCCATCCTCCTCTCAGATATGCAGTAATCCTCTGGAAAGATGGATGAATAGTTCTCTTTTCTTTCCCTTTGCTTAACTCCCCATGATGCAGGGATACCCATAGATATGTTACTGAAAACTGGTCCATTGAATTTATTTGGATTTGTACCTGGTTCCTTACACTGCAATCTTGTACACATCTACTCCGAAGTAAGCTTCCCTAAGTTCAGTGGGACTTGCTCCTAGGTAAGTTGGTACAGAACTGCAGCCTTGGTATTTGTCCTTTTCTTCTTTCCTTGCTTTATCTATCACTTCCATTCTTCTTTTATGAAATGCCCTCACTGGGACAATGCCCACCCTTTGGGAGTCCAGGTGGTAACAATGATTTCAGATAGAAATAAAGAGGCAGTAGGATGTGAACCCAGGGCATTGGCCTTCAGCAAACAAGTCACAGACAACAAGTGATGGAGTATTTATGGCATATCTGTCAACAGCTCCGTTTTTTTACTGCGATAGTATGGTGGCTAATTTGGGCACTTTGCTCTCAGGCAATTTTGGGCTGAGATTTTGCCCTGAGAAAAGCACTTTTTTTCCAAGTCTGTGATTTGTGCCATGCCCCAAAACATGCGTTTTTGGGTGCATTGCGTCCCCACAAAAGTGATTTTTCTGGGTCTGCAATCTCACGTGGGTCATGTGATTCACATGGGATTTCAGACCCGGAAGATGATATCCCAGAGTTGTTGGAGGGTATGCTTTATAATCTTCCAGAAGCACAGGCAGATCTCATCATACACTAATTTCACCTATGCAATTGCAGCTTTGCAGAAAATAAAATGAACCAATTAAAAGGGGTGGGAGAGCCTGGGAGGCAAGGTGAGGGATGGGGGCTTAAAATGCTCCCCACCTTGTGTGGGAGGTGGACCAAGATCTGCTTAGTGCTGGCTTCCAACGGGGAGAGGTGGTTGTGTGGGGCAGTTTGGGGAATCATTCTGACTTTACCTGACTTATATGCACAATAGCCAAGAATGTAACTCCCAGATACCATGTGCATACCATGGCAACTCAGGATTTCATACATGCAGTCGACTACTGAAGTGGCTGCCTATAGAGCTGGGCTGAAGCACACCAGCCACATTCATACCACAGGCTTGAAGCACTTTAAACTGCCATGGCTTCCCCCCAAAACAGCCTTTTCTGCTTTATTGTAGGCAGGGCTTGATGCACAGCTTGGAGTGACCTGAAGGTGCCATGTTTTATGGATAGCTGTGATCTTCTTATTTAGGCCCCTGTTGCATCTGCTCACGTGATTGCTCATCTCTGTTAACCACACATCAAAGCAGATTCCTGGACCGCAGTTGCTTTATTAAACAGGAAACATAATGGACTGGCTCTGAGGGTTATGCAGAGAACTCAAAGAAAGAGAAAAATTTTGTGCGCAGCGTGGTGTTGGATTTTTTTCAAAAAGCAGAAGCAGTTCAGACCCTTAAAAACCATAGATTAAAAACCCCAGCTGCATTCTGGGATTACAGGGTTTCTAGAAAATGGAAAGAAAATGTACCTGGTTTTTCTGTTAACCCTGATAGAACTTCGAAAGGGCGATTCTTCGCCAATCTCTCACAAAAGGAAAGAAAAATACATACAGGAAAATCACACTTAATGCACTTAAAGTCAGAATTTTGCACTGCTGGCATTTCTTCACATATGCTAATTGGCCATTAAAGAAATAACTGGACCCTGTCTTCACTGGCAGGGCTCAGCCCAAGTACATGAAATGCCGGAGAGCATCTAAACATACACAAAGGCCCTTTGCTCTTCAGTGAATAACCATAAGGAGTATGCAATAGAAAGGTCTCCATAAACTGCATACAGAAGCTATTCCAGACAGCTGCAGTTGCTTTTCCAAATGTAATCAGGAATCACCTAATAATCACACAAACCTTTGCAAACCTCAGTCAGAAAGAAGCAGAGAGAAATGCTGAACTGACGTTGATGAGTCACTGCTCAATGCCAAGTCTTGATTAGGAGTGAAAAGGATACAACTGGCAACGCTGTTTGCAAAACAAAGCAGGAGGATTCTTGCAGAGTCCTGTGGCATTTGCAATTTGCACTGAAAGCTCCCTCGGCTCTGTGCAATGTGTGGGATTTTGAAAGGCTGTGACGGTTGACACTGATAACCAGTGGGATTATGCATCCCTGGGGGTTGTTGGCCTTGGCCATTCATTGTTGGTGCAAAAGTGATCTTTTGTGTGTGCGGTGTCCTTTGCCAATGCCCCCCCCCCCATCGCCAAAGTGCTCACTTGTGCACTTGTATACTGGCAGGTCAGTGGACACAGGGGCACAGCTGGGATGTGAATTTTTAAAAATGAGGTTTTATACATATTTTAATGTACACATCTCCTAATGTATGCATTTATGTCTAATGTTTGGGGCACATTTCTGAAATGGGCATTTTTAAATAATACATTTTAAAAAATATTTTATTTTCACCAAAGATGCACTTTTGTGCACACGGTTCTCATATATATACATATTAGACACATTTTGCTATTGTTGGAATACTGCTTCCAAAAAGCTCAAATTTTAAAGCTTTTTTTTTCGTTTACACATTGGTTCAGGAAGTGCAAAATTCAAGGGACTCCCCCTTTATGTGGGAGTTTTATTCTGGGGCCCCGTGTGCATATGCAAAATCTCGTAAAATGGGGTACACCCTGGAGAGTGCTCCTCAACCAAGCTGGAGAGACGGCGGGGCTTGGTTAACCAGGTGGTCTGCATTGCTGGGTACCACTTCTGGGTACCCGGCACCACATATGTGCATGGTCACACACAGATAGAATGAGCATAAATGGGGAGTTGCCTATAGTAATGCTCAAATTACCAAAAGGTGAACAAAATGAATTTCTCCTCCATCCCTAGGGGGAGAAATCCCATTCTGCCCTAGGAAGGCTAGAGTTCCATGCCTTACAACTTGAGATGCAATCCACATTCTCTTCTGGTGCTGTGCCATGACTGAAGAAGTTACAGAAGCTCACCTTGGCATTTCATAGCAACACTCTGATATGGCTGGCTGGTAACAGACAAGGCCGCAGAAGCCAGTTGTCTGATATTCTCCATTAATTGAGCAGGAGTGTATTCGCTTCAGTCATTTTTTTTGTAGGTGTCATGCTACATCATCACTGGTGGCACTAATGATTCCTGAGTAAGCCCTGATCTTCTCACCTCATGCTCCCGATTCCATTTGAATTTTCTCCTTGCGGAGCTGATGTCTTAGCAGCATAGTGGCTAAGCTAGCGGCACACACCTCTGGCAAAAAGGTGGCACAACTGTAGCTTCTTATTTCACAGGTGTAGCAGGACTTGGTAGGGATCCAATTCCACTCCAAGACTAGGCAGACTCTGGGGCAGGATCACCGTGCTAACTTAATATTTATGAATATATTACCTTGCTTGACTTTTCAAGGGTGAGTCAATTGCATCTCTGTATAGCTTTTAATCACCATCAAATCCTGAACTAAAAGTGTATTATTTACACATCACCAGCACACAACGAAGTCCTCCTGTTTCATTAATTCTCCCTGGTAATAGTAAAAGTGGCTTCTTCCTTCGCTATAGTTTATTGTCGTGCTTTCACCGCTCCCCTGAGCTGCCATGTTATGAGCTTTCATGTGCATGAAATTCCTTGCCAGATGGGATGTATGCAACCATTCCTCAGAATGAAGTGGGACGGAGGGTTCTTTGGCATGATTTGCCTGGGTACAAGAACAGGAACCGCCCTCCTGCCCATAGAATAGAACAGATGGGAATCACCGTCTGCTCGAGTCTGGACTGCATGTTCCATCAGGGAAAGACAACACACATTTCTTCCTTTTTGGATGGGATTCTCCCTCCCTCCCTCCTTTCTTTGAGAAGTACTTATTCGCTCTACCTCTCCCTTCTCTCCTCCCATACCATTTGTTACAGGATTAATGGCATCGTGTCAGAATCTCTCAACACTTCTGCTGTGCGCGTTTGCCATTATTAGCTGAGCTGGCCAAGGCAACACCAGGGCAACATCTGTCTACTGTCACATAAAAGGCCATGGGGTGGCGGGAGGTGGGGGTGGCACAGAAGTCTTAAAGATGGTAATTAGTTATTAAGCTTTATTAGACCTCCAACTATACTATTCTGGAAGCCCTCCAAAGGCCTTCAAGCTGCGAATTTCTCCACATTTGGAGATGGCTTTCCCTCAGAATTACAGGGGTTTGGGAGCAACGAATGATGCAATGATAGCAAATTGTTTAGAGGTTCTCTCTCCTAGTCCTGTGGAGGAGCCCAGGGGACAAGGAGAGCTCCGAGCAAGCATTTTGCTCCCACAAAATAGGCTTTTTGAGCCTTGGCTTCCAGTCCACCCTTCCTATGTGCTGCTGTGTTTTCAAGATCCTCTTGAAGGGGCAGGCACTTCTCCACTCCCTGGCCTCCTCCAGGCCATGGCCACCTGCCTGGTACACTCGATGCACCGTTGGACTGGTGTGGGAGTCACCTGGCTTCTCAGGCCTGGGAGAAGGCACCCATAAGGGTCCTGGCTGTGGATCAGCAAGCCCTGGTGCTGCGCAGTCTGCTTTGATTGACTCCTGCTTATAGAGATAGACTTGTCCATTTTGGTTCTCTAAGTTTTCCTTTTCTGATCTTACATTGAGTTCTCTACATTTCCACAGCAATTTGTGGTTCTTTTTCCCTTTGAAAAATCATCTTGAGACTTTGTCAGTATTTTAGTATGAATTTTTCCTAAGAGCCACGGTTTTTTGTACAGGCAACTCCGCATTTATGCACATTCAAGGCATGCATGACCATACACACAGACATCACCACGAACACAGAAGTGACAGGAAAAGGGGCAAAAACGGCCCTAAAAGAATGTGAAAATGGAAGAAGGTTGTGAAAACTGTCTAGCAATCCCATGAGTCTTCGGAAGTGCAATCCCAGGATCCTTTGCACCAACCTTTGAGGAGTTGGAGTTTGAGAAATGAGGTTTGCAGAGAACGATTGCAGTGGAGTTGGGTGGATTTTTGTGTTTTTTAAAAAAGCGTTTTTCAAGGGTTTCCAGCGATTTAGAGGGTTTTTGCAGGTTTTTTCATTGGTGTTCCCAATATATGTGATTTCACTTAAACATGTGGTGCCTTGGAATGAAACCCCTCTGTAAATGGGCAGTTGCCTTATGAAGTTTTGGCTAATATGCACTGTAACAAAACATCAGAAGTGGCATCATGCCTCTTCGCTGATCCATTGACAGCCTACCCAGAGGTAAACAAGAGTAGGCGTGAGGTTAAGCAGCAGGGGAACCAACAGTGGGAGCCTATACTTCCCTTCCAGTCTGGTTGCATGGACAGCTGGAGAGGAGGGGAGATTAGGGGGAGAGAGGGATACCACTTCTCTGCCAGCAGCAGAAGTGGCAGGGCACCCATGGGAGCACTGCCTGAGGTGGCAGCCTCACTCCACCTAATGGTTGTGCCAACCTCAAGTTATGTGTGTCTGCTTGTGCAACATGCTCCCTCAAAAACTACAAGTCTCAGACCTCTGGCATTTCCCATGTGCAGTACAAAGGAACCAACAAAGTGTGGCAGCAGATTACAGCTGAAGGAAGGGACAAGCACCCTAATAATCAGGGATATGTACCCTATTCCCATGCTGCTCTCCACATGTTATTTTCCCCTCTGCATGGAGGAGGAAGCCAAACCACACCTTCAGGCCCTGATGTTACACACCCCACCAGTCCCTCCCTGCAATATCTTCACATTTGTGTGATACCTGTAAAGTTGAATGCATATGTGGCACACAGCTGTGTGCACTTAGACTCCCTTTCACGGGTGTTATGCCAAAGGAGCACAGATGTTGGGAACAAGCACTGACAAACAGAATAATCGTGAAAGGCTTTTAAGAGAACAGAGCTATTTGAATCCCAGAGAAAACGAGAGCTGGAGCTGCTGATGGGCTTTGCAGGTCCCAGTAAACCATCAAGGCCTCTCGTCTTCAGAGTGCATAGGAGAACTGGCACTAGCTCCCAGGGATAGGGAACAATTGCCTAAAGGATGTTTGTCACTCATCCATAGTTAATATACATACATGCTATACTGCCATGTCTGGCTATAAACACACACCAGGCATTTAGCAATGTCAGGAATTTAAACAAAGAGACAGAAAGAAGCTCCTGGACACCCATAAATCCTCCAGTCAGAGGTAGGGGCTGGTTGACAAATTTGTACCAGGCTTGGATAAATTATGCTTGGGCACTGCAAGTAGAAATGCAGTAAGACTTAATAAAAAAATTATACAAACAAATAAAAAGTAAGCACCTTTTAAAAAGAATGCAAAGCGCTTCATTCAGTAAGAAGAGGGCTGGGGAACCTGTGGATGTTGGTGGGTAGCTTTCATCATCCCTGGACATGAGCTGATGGGAGCTGCATTCCAATGACTTCTGAAGGGCCACTCCTGTTTTGCAGCAACGCTGTAGGGTCAGTCTGTGTTTTATTCTCATACTGCTGGTGGGTAGTAGCAGCACCCAGGGCACTTGGGACTTCCTGGCTCACAGTCTTAGCCACAACATTGTGCAGGCTCAGTTCCCATAATGCACGCTTCCCCAGCTTGGTGCCCACCAGGTGTTTTGAATAATATAATCCCAATTTCCCATTTGCTCAATTTGCTGTTGTAAGCAATGGCCCTGTAGATTTGGAGTCCGGAGTGCTTTTACTCCAAGGTACCTTTCTTGAGTCACTTCTGGTTGTCAAGGGTTCTGTTGAGGGTCTTCAATAGATCTGTATTTCCGTCAAGAATCACACCAAGAAAAGGAACTCTCTTGCTGTAATTGGTGGACTAAGCCCACACAGTCAGGAAAAAAAAACACTGGGTAGAAAAGGTTCTGCACAGTAGCTAAGCAACCCTCCCGCAGCTCTGGAAACTTCACAATAGGAAGTGAGGCCATATGTAGTAGTTCCTAAGAGGCAGTTGCTAGGGAACCTTGATGGTTGCTTAGCTAGTATTCCAACTAGGTCTGTGTTGTTATTTTTGTTAATTGAGCCCCTTCCCAATTGTTGATTTCAGGTTCGGATTATTGCAACAACCCCGCTAATGTTTCTAAATTCCACAGCATATCCTAATTTCTAAGTTTCCTAGAATTTTAGAATGTTCCAGCCTTTGATGGGAAGGAACAAGTGATGAAGATCTGGACAGTCAACAACAAGGAAAGGAAAGGAAAGGAAAGAGAAGGGGGAAAATATCTGTAGAATTGTTGTTGTTGTTGTTGTTATTTATTATACTACCACCCTTCATCTGAGGATCACAGGGCCATTTCACTATAAAAATAAAACGAAACAAGACCCCCCCCCCCCAGTTTTAAAGGCCATAGATGGTTTAATTAGCCAAATACCTGGAAGAAGAGGAATGTTTTTGCCCGGCACCTAAAGCTATCTAACAGAGGCATCTGAGATGATGAGTGCAGGATCCAGGTTGGTTCATAGGGCGAGAGGCAGTCCTGAGCCTTTTAAAGTGCTATTAATTAAAGAGTAGAGCAGAGTTCTCCATCAATGTCATTTCTTTCTTTGGCAAATCCAACAGGATGGTAGGCTATGGGTGGCCATAATCTAACTAGGTGGAGGTGTAAATGGGGCCTTCCCTGGCATTTCTTTATTAAAGTCATAGACACTTAGATGCATTTCTGCACTTGCTGTCGAAGAAACCCAACAAGGTGTCTTTATTTATTATTTGATTTTTATTTTATCATCAGGTTCACATAACCCAAGAGGCCATTGCCTCAGTAGGTCACAACCTAGTTGGCCATGGAACTGGAAAGTGAACATTAAACAACAGCCTTCCTGTGTGTGCCCAGTTGGTGAGTGGGGAGAGACTCTGCTGTCCATCAGGCAATGGCCTTTTTCACCTGCTTTGCCCACCCTCCAGCCCTAGGAGCCTGCATGTGAAATAGGGCATTCACACATACAATTGGTAGGCTACACCTGTTTTCCATGCAGCTTCTGAGAGGCCACAGGTTCTCCACCCCACTTGCCTATTCTGGCTTGTGCATTGAGATGTAACTGTTGTTTCATAGTTTCATAGAATTGTAGAGTTGGAAGGGACCCCAAGGGACGTCTAGTCCAACCCCATGCAATCTAGGAATCCTGCTCACAGCCATCCCATCAAGGCATACTTTGCATGGTGAAGGTCCCACGTCATAACACCCCCCCCCCCAAGGATATCAGGCAGGGTTCAAGAGCTACTGCCAGCCAGGGTAGACTATGTCGGATCGACCATCAGACCTGGTATAAAACAGTTTTCTATGTTTATAAGTCTATCTCCCACATTAATCAATGTGAAAACAACCTTCTCCCCATTCAAGAAATAAGGCAGACCAACGTACTACCCCACCAGCCAACACAGATCTGTCAAAGCCACTGATCCGCTCTTCCGACCCTTGCACGAGTTCCTCCTCTCCTGATTTATTCCTGAGCTGCCTGATTGACACTGTTCCTGCCATCCCTCCTGGAGGATTGTTGACATGCCTGGTGCCACTTGTCAGTCTTCCCAAAGCTGCACATATCAATCTGCGTTTCCCTAGATGGCTCTGACCCTCTGCTCACCTGAGAGCCAGGATATAAATAACTGCGCGCGGAAATGAAAGTGCTGATTGGGATTTAAATAGCATTTCCATAAAATCTGCCTTGAGTACTAATTAATTAAGCTATGATCAGTGTGCCTTGATGGCGCTTGTCTGATAACAGAACAAACTGGCTGGGTGGGGGAGTCTTAGGAGCACCTCTTAAGGCCTTCCTGTGGATGCTGCTGCCAGAGATCCAGGATAATGAGGTTGTGTGTTTCCAATTGTTAAGCTGCAGGCAAAAATTGTTCCCATTAACCTGATAGTGCCTACAATTTGAGGTGTTTAACAAATGCTTCTTCTTCTTCTTCTTCTTCTTCTTCTTCTTCTTCTTCCTCTTCTTCTTCTTCCTTCAATGATGCCTCATTGGGAAGCGATATCTTGGCTACAGCAAAGGGTCAAATGAGAATCAGCAGGTGGAACGTAGCCAAACCCATGGTGCGAGACTGAAGAGCCCCAGTGGTGCAGGAGACCTGGGACTATACGTGAGAAATGAGTTGAAACACTCGGATCTTGGTGTGGATTCTCCATGTGACCTTGACCTAGATGCTCTCATATGACTAAACATCAGGAATAACTTTCTGACAGCAAGAGCTATTCGGCAATGGAGCAGACTCTCTTGGAAGGTGATGGACTCTCCTTCCTTGGAGGTTTTTAAGCAGAGGTTGGTTGTCCATCTGTCCAGGATGCTTTAGTTGAGATTCCTGCATTGCAGGGAGTTGAACCAGATGACCCTTAGGGTCCCTTCCAATTCTACAGTTCTATGATTCTATATGTGAAATTGGAGTAATGGTGACCTACTTCTGAGTGCTGTTATACTATATCCCTAATGCTTGGTATGGTTTTCATATGTTCTGAAGACCAAAAACTCAAGTGCTGTTTCTAAGAATCAGAAATTTATTGGTTGTAATAAAAGGCAATGTAATAGGAGCAAGGAAGAGCCAGAAAGTTCTGAGGCTGAATAACTTTATTAAATATCACTGGGAGGAATTCAACGTAGCACAATTGTTCTATCAGTGCCAACATTTCAGTTTGCCAGATAAAATAATCCCCCTCTTCTCCCCCCCCCCCTGTGAACTTTCTGGGGATTTTCTTGACCCCAGAGATGATGATGGGGGGCCATGGGGAAGATAGGGAGAGACCAGGTACACTAACAGAAGTGAAATGTCAATGGGAATTAATAATAAAACATAGAGTACTGTTGTAAGGGCCCTTTTATACTATTGCAAACCTTTGGCTTCACCCATGCATTTAGATATTTTTCTCTTGCTTCTTGGTAGGACCACAAAGCTGCCTACCTAGCTCTTGACACAGCCCATCCACGTTGGATATCAGAAGGAGTAAAAGATGAGTAATCACAGCATGGTGTCAAAAATCCAGGTTGGTTACAAGACCCATAAATAGGCCACCAGCAGGATTTTGACTAGCACACCAAGTAATAAGCTCTGGAACCGTACTTTTTCTTTTTAACTGAACACCCAAAGGATCAGGTTGCCAGTCTGAACCTGTGGTCTGAGACGCAGTGAGTGGCCACTTTCCACCTTGCTGTCTCTGTAAATGCAGCCCTTGCTTCCGTGGCTTCGTTTTCATTCCCAGTGTGCTGTCTTTCACTTTCCCAGCATATTCATCGCAACCAAAATAAGAAGGGTAGTTTCTTGTTAGGATAAAATCTCCCTGTGATAACGTGAGGCAGGATGTGTGGTGAGGCAGAGGGGAAAGATAATTTTGATTGCCACCAATATCTCTCATTTCCCAAGCCAGTAGGGCGTAACTCTATCAGATTAGGGTGCTTCCCCATGGCAGCCTTCTGTAGGAATTGAGATGCTTCGCAGGTGATTGGCAACCTGATTCAGTATGCTGGACACCCCCAAGCCAGGCATCGACTGTGCTGATTTGCTCCTACGGCTGGTACATTCGTACTTGCAAAATCAGCACAGAGGATTGGAAACCGTTGCACGAAACCAGCACCGTTAGCTGTAAATTCTTTGGCAGTAACATTATGGAGCCACCGTCCCTGGTAGGGTGGCCACGATGCAACCAGGATGACTTGCAATCACCTTGAAAGCAGGAGATGCAGCAGCAATAGGCTGTGGCTATCTGTTCCTCTCCATTGCCCATCCTCCCTTGCCTGCTCTGCAGTAGCTCAAGGGTGCTCTTGCAGTGACAAGATGGGGGGCAGATAAGAAGAGCAGGCAGGGAATTGATGGAAGCAGCTTCAGCTTCTTCCCCTCCCATGTCAATGGATGCATTTAAAATACACGCCTTTCCTTCTCCAGATTGCAGACTGACAATGCTAGTCCTTGGGGACACTGAAGCTTGAGAGCCACCTCATGTAGAGATCTGGGTGTTTGGTGGGAGTTATGGGGCGTGTGGCAGTGAGAGCAGATGCAAGACTTGCTGTCATATTCCTGTGATGCAGATTGAACCTGAGATCTTCTCTTTGCAAGGCAGATGCTTTACTACGGAGCTACAGCCATTCCCCAAAGGTGGCTTCACTTGGCCCAGGGCCACCTCAAGTCTAGATGCCAGCTCTGGTGAGAATGTAGGACAACACCACAGGCTAATAAAGGGAAACATGTGACAACATAGTCGTCGTCCCCCCCCCCCCAATATTGTGGACGGGCTCCATTTGAGTTGCTTCACTATTAGTGTTGGTGGACTGTAGGCAAGGGTTCAAAACCCTTGACTAGCCTTGTTAGCTAAGCCAAAATCTGTAGTTGCCAGGATCCTATCCCAATGCCTGAAACCCTCTGAAATCCCCCTGAATTATGCATCCTGCAAAAGAGCCAACAAAATGGAGGGAGCCCTGTGTTTATAGCCATCCTCCGGCTTCTTTTCTTTAGCTTCTTTTTGTTTTTAATTATCTCCACTGACAATATTCCATTATTATTTTTCTTCCTCCAATCTATTCTCTCCTTCATCTATTAGTCATTCATCTTGTCTTCTTGCTATTTGTTCGTTCTTTGAAGTTAAATCCTTCAAAGACAGAATTTCTTATTTTCTCCTCCTCTCCTTGTTCCTCCTGCTTCTTTATTGCTGATGTTAGTATTTCTCCTTCCGAAAACCTTCTCCTGAAGCTAGAGGACTTGGTGCCATCTTTTTGTTTTATTCTTTTCTTTTTCCTCCTGTGATTTCAAGATTAGCTAAATCCTGTCATTTTCAGTTGTCAAAAATTTTGCTAAAATGTGTTTCTTTCTGTTGAGCCTGCCCATGCTTTGATTTTTCTGTCCCCTTATTTTACATCGGATTGGATTTCTGCAGCTTCCCACCACCACTATGAGGCTAGGGCTGATGAGAGTTGTAGTCCCAAACATCTGGAGGGCACCAGGTTGGGGAAGGATTACTGTAATGCTGTGTGGTGTAGTGGTTAAGAGCGGTAGATTCGTAATCTGGTGAACTGGGTTCGCTTCCCCGCTCCTCCACATGCAGCTGCTGGGTGACCTTGGGCCAGTCACACTTCTCTGAAGTCTCTCAGCCCCACTCACCTCACAGAGTGTTTGTTGTGGGGGAGGAAGGGAAAGGAGAATGTTAGCTGCTTTGAGACTCCTTCGGGTAATGATAAAGCAGGTTATCAAATCCAAACTCTTCTTCTTCTTCTTCTTAGTTGGTGTTCTGTGTGTGGGTTTCCCACAGGCATCTGGGTGGCCACTGTGAGAACAGGATGCTGGACTAGATGGGCCAGAACAGAATAATAATCAAGCAGCACCATATGAAAAATGGGTGGCTTTCATTATCATGACCCGGTGGGAAGGGTTAAACCTTCTCTCCCTCAGCAGTGCAGCCCCAATGCAAATCACCCCTTCACCCACATCCACACTTAGCATTAACATTTTAAAATGGAGATAGCGCTGCACACTACACAATTAGCATAACAGGTAGCTTGATCCTGGGTCACACATTCTAGTGTGAAAAATCAGGCATTGCCGTCCCTCCATTATCTATTTGCTCTATCAGGTTTGACCTTGATCCTTGTTTCTATAAAAGTCATAAAAAGGTAGTGATTTTTGCCAGATATGTATATGCATGCTGGCTACAGAAATAAATATAGAAACCTAGGAAGACTTTATAGCTCTTCATCCAGAGGTTCCCAAAATTCTTGGGCCTGGAAGCGCTTTGGCAATCTAAGGAACTGTTGTGGGTACCATGAAATAGCCATTTCAGTGAAGAAAAACTGGTGATGCTACAGACGTGACCGATGGGGAGAGATGCTACATGGAACATAGCCTCCCAACAGCCATTTGTACTGCTTACTGGAATGACTTGTGTTTTGTTTTCTTAATTCTTAATTTCTGTGACCTGCCCTGAGATCTTATGGTGAAGGGTGGTATACAAATCTAATAAATCATCGTTATCAACATCATTCTCCATCCTTTTAAATCATTGTCGTCAATTCTGTAAAGTGTGTTTTAAAGGCATCCTATCATATTCTGCTTGTTGTGTTTGTGGCATTGTATTTTTCTTTTAAAAAGATGTTTTGAGATGTTCCTTGATCTGAGCATCAGAGGGATCGAACAGTTCACTCTGTAGCTAAAAAGTTGTCATGCTCGTAGTTTTGTTATGTAGATCACACAAAAAAACGTGAGGGGTAACTCATGCTCAAGACTGTCCCTGCAGGCACATAGTAAAACATGAAGATATATAAGTATCTCAAAACTCAGTGTTATAGTACCCCAGCTTTTAGTTACTTTAACCAGGAGAGTAATTTTCACGGCACGTTCATTCCACAGCCATCAGGATCCACATCAGGTGGCCCAGAGAAAATTGCTCATCCTTTTCTCCTTTAACTGCAAAATGCTCTAGGAATTGTTTGCATGTTGCTTTTAGGGCAAGCCACTTGCCATTCAGATATATTTTTGTCTTCTTCTGCTTCATTAGTACTGTCTTTGTTATGCTTTATCAGCTCCATGATTTCCTCCTTTATTTTAATACCCATTTCTAGTTAGCAGCAACAGAAGTATAGGGTCCCATTCAAGGGAAATAATAGTACTGCTCTGTTCTGTGTCCAGTTCTGCCACAATTTAAAAAGGATATTGACAAGCTGGAACATGTGCAGACAAGGGTGCAGACCAAGATGATCAAGGGTCTGGAAACCAAGCCTTATGAGGAGCAGTTGAGGGAGTTGGGTATGTTTAGCTTGGAAAAGAGGAGACTGAGAGGAGATGTGATAGCTATCTTCAGATATCTCAAGGGCTGTCACAAGTTTTCTCCTGCACTGGGGGGCAGGACCTGAACCAATGGCATCAATCTACAAGAAAGGAGATTTCAACTAAACATCAGGGAGAACTTTCTGGTGGTAAGAGCTTTTGGACAGTGGAATGGACTCCCTCAGAAGGTGGTGGACTCTCCTTCATTGGAAGGCTTAAGCAGAGGTTGGATGGCCATCTGTCAGGGATGCTTTAGCTGAGATTCTTGCATTGAAATAGAAGACCCATGGGATCACTTACATCGCTAAAAAAAATTCCGTCCCATCCTTCTCAGAAAAACCCCCTCTATGATTCTATTCATCAGAAATCTTTCCCTCAGAGAGATGGCTGTATTGGTCTGATCCTCTTTCACATTGATGATTTTGAAGATAGAACCTTATTTACACCATGTTCTAGGTCTTCTCCAGTAGGAATTTCTGTGACCCATTTCATTCTCTTGAGACTTTGATGTGTTCCCAAAACTTGGTGTACAGCAAGAAATTAACACTAAATTCTACTGAGGATCTTAATTTTTTTAAAAAAATAATCTCAAAATTCTGAAGAACTGTAGAGAACAGAATTTAAGAGTGGAAAAGTGAGAGAAATCAAAATGGTCAGTTTTGATTCTCAGCCCTATCTAAGTCCTTTAACTCTCAACATACATTTGTGTCCCTAGCATTCAGTGTTGTTAGCTGCAACCTTTAAGTTTCTGTTGTGCAGCTTCTTTTGGTGTCCTTTATGTATATCAAAACCTGTTACCTGGCTTGTATTCTAAACCAGAGACTCTGCCTGTCAGCTTGTCAATCACTTTCTTAATGATGGAGATTCAGGGAGACGTTTCTCATTTAATTTCCATCTTATAACATCCCAAATATGTAGGAAACAAGCTCTCAAAATCACCTTTTGTCAATTTAGTTACTGGTATGGGATGGATGGGGGGGGGCGAGCATAGATCAGTGCCATCACAAATCTTGAGCAATACTCTGCATGTTCCAGCACTTGCTTGATGCTTACCATGCCTACACAGAAGTTTGGGACAACCCACTGCCATCTTGAAAGACTTTCTCCTCTAAGAGACACCCAATTCTTAAGGACAGCCTCCCTCAGCTTTAAGCTGAGATCCCTTGACTTTACCTTTGTTCCAGTCATTTCCACCTTCACAGTGATTTGCTAAGCAACTTTGTTGTTGTTGTTTAGTCATTTAGTCGTGTCCGACTCTTCGTGACCCCATGGACCAGAGCACGCCAGGCACTTCTGTCTTCCACTGTCTCCCGCAGTTTGGTCAAACTCATGCTGGTAGCTTCGAGAACACTGTCCAACCATCTCGTCCTCTGTCATCGCCTTCTCCTTGTGCCCTCCATCTTCCCCAACATCAGGGTCTTTTCCAAGGAGTCTTCTCTTCTCATGAGGTGGCCAAAGTATTGGAGCCTCAGCTTCACGATCTGTCCTTCCAGTGAGCACTCAGGGCTGATTTCCTTAAGAATGGATAGGTTTGGTCTTCTTGCAGTCCATGGGACTCTCAAGAGTCTCCTCCAGCACCATAATTCAAAAGCACCAACCCATCAAATTGCCCAATGTGAAGAAGGTGAGTTCAGCTTTGTAGATTGTAGCAAATCCTTCCCATCCCTCTCAGAAAACAAAACAAAACACCTCTTCTGAAAGCTGTGCAAGCTTTGCAGTGTTTGCCTTTTAAGATATTTGAGGCTGCATTCCAATACACTTACATGCAAGTCCTATTTAACTCAATGATGCTTATTTCTAAGCAGGCCTGCATAGGACTGGGTTTTAAATTGCTCAGTTTATGCCGCTGGAGAGCTCAGATCCAAGTGCCAGCAGGCAGACCTTGTAAGACATTAATGAGCTGTCTTACCACTCAGGTTTAGCAGCCTTTCTTAACAGACTCCTTTGGAAATAGGAAATGGGCTGGTTGCTGCGTACAACCAAAACAGATTAATTCTTTCTGCAGTTCAGCATTAGAGTATGGCAATTTGAAACGTCTTCAATGATCTGAATACACTGTTTCATTATTTTCAGTTATTTATATACATGCAAATATGAAAATATCTATCCTAGTTTTCTTGTTTTTGTTTTAATTGTGATGACTCAGGACACCTTGCAGCCCACAAGTTAGAATATATTTAACTAGCAATCAACAACCTGTGGGTGATATAGGCCCCTGGTCAAATCACCATGAGTTCTTTTGAATTATGCAAGAACTGTATGGCATAACAAAATGGACGGCCTGTTTTGCATGAAGAAAATTGCTTTGTTTTTCACGGGACAAGACGTCCTCTTCCTCTGTGCCTTTTCTCAGGGTTGTGTGGGGTCCAGTTAGCTTCTTGTCTCATATCCTCACTTTGGAGGCTGCAGCAGCTTCGCGGTGCCATACGCATCATTTGCAATGTGCTTCAGGATAAAACTGGCCGGGCTTCTGGCAACAGCCAACATCTTCAAGGCGGTATATCTTTGAAGGTACGGCTGCATATTCTTTGCTTTGTAAAACTTAGCTGATATGATTTAAGATGCCTGCAGCTGCAGGCAAGATGCCAAAGTATTAAGTGTTCAAAATGTCCCTTGCTGCCTAGGCCCTTGGCAAGATGTATACAGCTTAACATTTCTGAAATCTAGGATTCTTTCTAGTTATCCAAGTTTAGTTGTTTAACATAAAATGTAGTTATAATATTTAAAACATAAACATAATTTTGAATTGTGGTTTTAAATTGCAGCCTAATGATGTATAGTTTTACTTGCAACTCTGTTTTCTTTTCTTCTGTTGTTTTTGGTTCAAGTCAAAATTGGTACTCTTATAACTTGAAAGTGTATAAACACTGCCCTTGTTCTTCAGAATAAAACATTGTGTCAGCAGTTTTACAATTTGCCAGTTACTCATGTCTTTCCCCAAAAGCAAGAACTTGAGAGATAAAGAGAGAATGATGATTTTGCCTTTATACTGTTAGCTTTCCCCACGTGGAAATGCAGACGTTCAAAAATTTCAGATCCAACTCCATTTTGAAAATAATGTGTTTTAAAAGTCGTAGACATAACATCTAAAAGAAACCAAAAATACTTTCCCATATATTAGGTTGTGTTTGCAAGATAACTGGTTACATAATTGCTGTTTAAGTTAACACTTTCAGTTTACTTTTTTAGTTTCCGATTTTCCTGAGGTGCCACAAAATTCTGCTGACACATGTCATGAACTTGTGCTAGATATCCCCCCGCCCCCGGCAAAAGAATCTGGAAATTGTGGAAGGGGTGGAATCATTACCCATCCAAAAAGCTGCATTGAAGTTGGGTTGGTGGGAGATGTTGGCAGAATGGTGTGCTTAATTCTTTCCCTATCTATTGTTACTTTTAGTCAAACACAATCAGCACCTTTTCACCTGCAGGTATTCAAATGCATGTTCGCATTTGACAGGGAAGATTTATGTGTAATTCTCTCTCAGTCACGTGTGACCTCTCTGTGAAGTGTTAGAATCAGAACTATACTTCTGCTTATCAAACACATGTATACCAGGACTCGAGGATTTGGTCACTGGAGTGAATAGAAGCAAACTCCTTGACCTCCTTACTATTAGCTGCTCCCAGAGGACATGAGGGGAAGAGAAGGCCCCTGACTAACAGGCAGGACCCGGCACATTTGTGTGTGAGAAGGCTAATGAGGACTTTGATTCATATATTTCCTTCCTATCGCTGTCCTAAGATATTCACTTAGCTGCCACAGGCAAACAAACAAACAAACAAACAAATCTATCTATCTTCTGGGTAGAATAAACCCCTTTCCCACCACCCATATTCATCTGAGGCAGGGGTTGGTAAGATTTATCTTGCCTGGGTGGGATCGGTCCCACGGAGACCCCTCTGTGGGCCGGATTGTGCGTGTGCATGAGCGCCCGCGATTTCTAGTGTCTGCGCATGGGCAGATGTGATTTCCAGCGCTGTGGAAGTGAGTCCCTATGCCGCACTGCTCCGGTTTAGCGCAGCGCGTGAGCGGGCAACTCGGTTTGGGGCTGCTTGTGGGCCAGTCAAATGACCTCCACAGGCCGCTTCCGGCCCATGGGCCTTAGGTTGCTGACCCCTGACCTGAGGGTCTGACTTTCTCTTACCTTTATCATGTGGAAGCTTCCAGAAATAAATCCACTGTGCCATAATGTGTAACACACAGAGCACCCCCAGATTCTTCTTCTTTTAGTGAAGATCTTCCATGCCAGGAACGGGGGTTTCTAGAAAGAAAGAAAAAGCTTTCTAGGCAAGATAGGTACATGCACTCAGCATTGACTATAATTGAGGCACATTATAATTTATGAAATGATAATGCGAAGGTGGGCACTTTGGTGAGACATCATGTGGAGCCTGCTTTGAGTGGTCTCTATCAAGAAGAACCTGTATGTCCCTGTGAGTACCCTGAATCTTGTGTTGCCTGGAGGCAGTGATGGACTGGAAGCATAGACTGATAGAACTGTAAAGTTGGAGGGATCTTTTACCCAACATTGGATTCAAACCCACAACCCTGAGATTAAGAGTCTCACACTCTCACACAAACTGAGTTATGTTGGGAGCCATGGGAGCTAACAAGTTGAAGCTCAATCCAGACAAAACAGAGGTACTGTTGTTGACAAGCTTACCTGGGCCTGGGAGTATGGCCTTTCCTGGATAGAGTGCACTTTCTCTGAAAGAGCAGTCTTGCAGCTGGAGAGTGATCCTGGATCTAGTTTTACTCCTGAATACCCAGGTGGCTTGGGAAATGTTCAGAAAGTGCAGCTTGGGCAAAATTCAGCAGACGAACAGCTTCCTTGGTCAACTGTGCTGGCTTCCAACTGACTTCTGGGCCCAGATAAAGGTGCTGGTACCTACCTGTAAATCCAAAATGGCTTGGGGCCAGATCACCCTCTCCTATATATGAATCTTCCCCAGCCTGGTGTCCTCCATATGGTTTGGACCACAACTCCCATCATCTCTGGCCATTATCCTTGCTAGTTGGGAGTGATGAGAGTGGTCTAAAACATCTGGAGGTACCAATTTCAGAGACTTGTTCTATCCCCCCCACCCACCAAAGAGGTTTGGGCAGTGGGAATGTGAGATAGACCTTTTCTGTAGCAGCCTTTTTAGGATGGAATAAGGCAGAAAAATTAGTTTAATCCCTGGTGATGTGAAGTTTAGTTCAGCAGTGAAAACATTCTAATTCTTTGTGACTGTTTGGGGTCCTTCATGTATAGTTGGAGATTCTTAACTCTGTTTCTTTTCATTTTAAGGTTTTAGTTTGTATTTTATTTTTTTACTTGATGGTTGTTGAGCAGGAACAGCAAGGGGCATGGCCCAGGAGGGGTATGTGGCTGAGTGTGAGTCCAAAGCGTCAGAAAGAGAATCCTGGAGGGCCACATTTGGTCTTCTTGACTGAGGTTCCCCACTCCTCCCTACACCCACCTGAGCTCTGCAATATAGTCCGTTGTCCTGCGGTGAATGTTTATGACTGTCAACCAGACACCATGTAAATCCATTTCCTGTCTCCTGGGCAAATGATGTTCTGCCCAGTAAATAGACATTGCCAGGAAGAGTTCCGGGCAGTTGTAAATTAGTTCAGTGGGACCTTTTTTCCAAGTAAGTGTGCCCAGGACTCCAGCCCTCATTTTCAATTAAATGATCTTGCTTAGTATCAGAAAGAACTAAACTAAACTAAAAATAAAAATCCATTAATCTCCCAATTGCCTCTCTTTGTTTCTAAACTGATACTCTTCTGCAGCATGAAGCACACATTAACTGCATGACGAAAAGCCTGGTGTTACACTTCAGAGAAGAATGGAGGCAATATTTAATTTCAATCTAGTATGTATGAAAGTGTTTGCTTGCCTGATTGTAAAATGTGTTTCCTGCGTTTCCACCAAATGGTGCTGCTATAAGCAATAAATTGGTATGCACGTTTGTTCAGAAAACACACAGTTACACAATGCAAAATGTGATTTAAATTAGTCTGCCCTGTTTCAGGACCAAAGTTAGGCCAGAATCAATGAAGGCTGAGCTCTGAGAATCCTGGGAAGGGCGGAAGATGAGTGGTACAGCACAGCCTTTTCTTTTTCTTTTTTTGCAATGGTTCCCATCTTCAGGCCCTGCCTTTTCCACACAGGGCTGGAATACACCTTGGAGAGCCACTGTAAGTCAGTGTAGGCTGGATAAGCCATTATTTTGACTCATTAAGGCGGCCACTTAATGTTCTTTTGTTCAGCACCTTGGCTCAGTAGAGAGGAGTGAGTGAGTGTCCTTGGTCATATGCAGAGTGACTTCCTTCCCCAACTGAGACACCCAGTTCTAATATATCTGAAATGAAAAGTAAGGGATCATAGTATGGGCATTTATTACTATCAGCCAAGCATCAGGATTCAAAGCCAGGCTTGGATCCTGGCATTTGCACACATCTATTTTTTAAAAAATAATGCTGATTGTATATTTTTTAAATGCCTGAATTTTAGGAAACACACATATGTAGCATCTGGTACAGGTTCAAGCAGAGACGGGCTATAGGGGCAACAGGTGTGAGGTGGTGTTGTGGTGCTCCTCTTCCTTAACACCCAGATGAGCTGCAAGCTGTGCTTGCCTATCGCTGACTAGAAAGCGATTTGTGCACACTGTGCGGTGCTTGATAAAAGCAGCACTAAGCTTATCTCTGAGAAGTACACACATGCCAGTCTCCATCGCGGCAACCCGTCCCTCCCATGGATCACTGCTATTGCAGAACGAAGCCAAAGGAGAAAATACAGAGCGCGAAACAAGGAAGGGGGACAATCATCTTGGAAGCAGACACCAAAGAAGCACAGCGACTCATTACAGAGCAAATTGGTTGCAAGCAGGTGGCTGAGATTTATGGGAAACTGGCCCCCGCTCCCCCCAGTTCCCTCATGCTCGGTGTTTGACAAAAGCCGTCTTCCTTGCAGCCATTCAGTCGTGACATTTTTGAAGCCTCTCTTTTCCTTGTCAACATGACATTGGACAGAAAGCCTTTCACAGTGTAGAAGGGCTGTGAGTGTGGCTGTGTGGCTGTGCCTCTGAGAAAGCAGGAGAGCAAGACTTTACATGAAGATGCTGGAAGCTGGGTGCACATGAGACTCCACTGGCCTCAAAGCAGGGGCTTAATCAAGGCAGATGCTAAGTGGGAATTAGCCCTGGCAGCCAAACACTTGCCTTGTAATTAAACCCAGCTTCTATCTCAGATCCAGTTTTGAGGGGACATTTTTCCTTGAGTTGGGTCTTGTTGGGAAGGGGCAAAAAAGAACCACAAATTGCTGCAAAATGGGAAACGGGCAGGGATAAATTTCTCAGAATTTCATGGAGTGAAATTTCTTTCTATGGAACTTTTCTTCCTGCCACCAGCCACCATCTTTCTTCATGGTGGCAGGGGGTGAATGATCCCTAAACAATGGGGCTGGAATTTCATTCCACCAGTCATTCTCCTCCCATAGTGAAATTCAACCCAGGGATAAAGGCTGAATGCTGAAAAAGCAGGTTGTTTCCTATTAACATATGAATGGATCTGATACTGGATCAGGCCAAAGGCCTATTTAGCCCAGCATTCTTTTCTCACTGTGCCCAACCAGGTGGCTATAGAAATTCCAGAGGCAGGACATCAGCTCCGTGGCATCTTCCTGCTCATGAACCCCGTCAGCTGGCATTCAGTGGTGTGTTGCCACTGCATCATTCATTCAACTCACAATATTCACAGAGAACGCTTGGCTCACTTTCAACTGCTTCACATGGTCATGGCAAATTTTGGGCTGAACAGAGAACTGGGTAAGTGAGGAAGCTACGACTGCCACTTCACGGATGCATACATTCTGAACAACCCCTGGCAAAGTCACATTAATTGGTTCTAGAAGAGAAGAAGAAGAAGAGTTTGGATTTGATATCCCGCTTTATCACTACCCGAAGGATTCTCAAAGTGGCTAACATTCTCCTTTCCCTTCCTCCCCCACAAGAAACACTCTGTGAGGTGAGTGAGGCTGAGAGACTTCAGAGAAGTGTGACTAGCCCAAGGTCACACAGCAGCTGCATGTGGAGGAGAGGGGAATCGAACCTGGTTCACCAGATTACGAGTCCACCGCTCTTAACCACTACACCATGCTGGCTCTAAGCTCTTAACAGAATTGTAGAGTTGGAAGCAATCCTGAGGGTCACGTATTCCAACCCCCTGCAATGCAGGAATCCTTGGTCCAATGTGGAGCTCAAACCCATGGCCCTGAGATTGAGTTTCATGCTCACGGTTGTTATATTCTGAGTTCTTTTGACCGTTTTGGCTTTTGCGTTCACTGTATGTTTCTGTATAGAGCTGTGTCACCAAAAGTAGTGCTTCTCCTGTTGCTCACACCTTCACTTAATATGGCTAAAAAGAGACAGATGAGTCAAATGACACCACATGTCAGGGGCTTTTGACTTTCTTCAACAAACGAATGATCTCTAGATAACTGCTGAGTCATCCTGTGAATGAATGGACATGTGAATCAGGACAGGAGTTGCCATATCAGGATAATGGCTCGTGTAAACCGGACTTGAATGACAAATGACAAGAAATGCCCCGGGGAAGGAGACACAAATGGCACCTAAGTGATCGATGCCCAACCCTACAACTGAAAGCTCCCCCAGTTATAGTGCTGAAGAGAGAAAATGCATTTTGGCATACCAGAACAGCAAAGAATCTTCAGCTTCAGCCGTCGTCCTTGATGGAGAACCAGGAAAATAACAGAGAAAGGATATATTTCCTTTCCCCCTCCAACGACTGGAAGAACTCTGCAGTGATTCACTCTGTAACACAGCACACCTCAAGTGTAACACAAAATGGCAGCAAAGATAACTTTGCTTTATTCAAAAGAGAGTTTCTGTTGAGACAGAATGACGTTCCCTGTCAGATAGCAGCTATCACCATATGCCACGAGCGACATCAGTGGTTTCATATTCAGAATGAAGATGCTAAAAAAAAAAAGTCAATACATATTTCTGACATTTGACTGCACATTGTTTTGGCCCTGCAAAAGGCTAAGCAGGAAGAAAAGAGACTGAGGCTGTGATCCGAAGCACATTGACCTGGAAAGAGGTCTCATGGAAATCAGAGGGGTAACAAAATCAAATAAACATATTTAGGAATGACAGAAGAGGGGCAGAAGTTAGATCACCCTATGCTGGCTTCAGATTCCAGTGGTGCAACTTCTCTTTCTAGCATCTCCTCCTTGTTCACAGACTCTTCAAATTGGAGAAGTAATCAAGACTGATTCTTGTCACATCACTGCAAAGCTTATGTGTTGATCTTGGTCTGTAGCAAAGGCATGCACATAAAGCCATGTTTTTCCTAGTGTTTATTTATGAATAATGATCGTAAAATGCTAGGCGACACATTTAATCAAATAGCCCAAGATTTAAGTGGACTTAGTTGCACTCTTACCTGGAAGTAAGGCCCAATGAATTTAATGGGTAGACATGTACCCATTCTGAGTAGACATGTATAGGCATTTGCTATTAAATCACTGAATGTTTTCCTTCATCCCCCCGCCATTCTGACCACACACAAGCATGCATTCCAAAACAAATTCTTATCCGACAAAGATGTTTACTGCTTTCACAGAAGACATAGCATTATAATTGTGACCGGTGATTAACTTCCATCTAGTGCTTTCAATAGTGAAACAGTGCATGAAATAATGTTCTTGTACATAACCTCCAAGGTACCTGTCTCCAAGGCTGACTGGAGGTACTGCCGTGGCTCAGCTTGCTGGCTTAGCAGTGTGCGCTGTGCACAGCCCAAGAAAAGGTTGGAAATATCAGATCTGATTTTTGATTTCCTCTAAAGCAGCCTCCCTTCCCTGACTTTGGGTGAAATGAGAAGCAATGACCTAGAGGAAAATAACTGCATTCTGTTCCCAAGCCCCTGAGCTATCTAATCCCTGCACACCATGGGGGGGGGGGGGAGAGACTAATAGCAGAATCCCATTATTGCAAAGAGATTAACATGTATATGTACACAATGGCGTAGCCATTCTACTCCAGGGGGAGAAAACACGCCGTAGTGCTACCATCTTGCTCCAAAACAATCCCTTCCCATTTGAAAAAGCAGCAGAAAAAAACAGATACAGAGCACAGTTCTGCTACCCATGCAGGCATGCAGTGCCTGAAACAGTTGCAGCTCCGCAGTGACATGTAAATAGGTATGTGTGGAGTCAGGTCTGCGCCCTTTTTGAAATGTATAGAGGCAGCGTGTGCTCTAGCCAGATAAGCGCATTGCTGGATGCAGAAATCTTTCAGAAAGCCAGCGGGGCATGCTCACCTTGACACACTTCTTTAACAAAATGCTTCTTAGGATGCATGTTGCATCAAGAGTGTATCACCCCTGTTCACGCGCTCCTGGGAGCAAGCAGGCCGAGAGAGAGAGAGAGAGAGAGAGAGAGAGAGAGAGAGAGAGATTTATTCCTCCAGGGCGACTTTAACTTTTTCTCCCCCTTGCTTCTCCTTCTTGCTCCTTGGTTAACCTCTTTTTGAAATGAGCATGTGTGAGGAATGTCTGCCTTTGGAGAGGGCAGGGCAGAAGCTAGCCAGATGAGTGAGTCTGAGGGCAAGGAAGTTCCACACTTGAAGAAGAGCACGATTCCACCATTTGAGTAATATCACGCACGAGTCCCTGCTTGCCAAGGCACATTCCACAGCCCCCGTAATGAGGCTCGCCAGTGTCTGTCTGATGGACGGTGGCAAAGAGAATCGTTGATGAACAATCAGAGGCAGCACAACAGTAATGGGACTACTGAGATGCTTTGCATAAACGTGGCTGGGATAAATGATCAGGAGGAGCAGAAGAGATCCTAGGGAGGGAAGAGAATCTCAGAAAAGGAATCTTGGGTGCTATAGAGACAAGTTCAGCTGGAACAACTACCACCCGTTTATCCACTCCCTGATTAGGGTTCGCAGCCCATTCCTATGCCACTTCATATGCCAAGATTACACTGCTTTATCCTGGATTAGCTAAACTGGGATAACTACCACACTTGGGTTCACACACACCCTGAAGAGGATTAGAAACCCTTCCTAACTCCTTAAGCATCCACATATTGAAGGGTGAGGGGGAAACCAAATAATCTTCCTATAATGCTATCCACTCCAGGGTTTGCTGAGGGCACGAAGAAATAGCTAATCCAAATTTGTGGAGGGGCACATTCTTGAGATGGGGCTGTGAATCAGAAGCAGAAGGAAGGTCTTGTGACCTACTTTGCAGAGGGCAGTTCTCTTGTCTGAAGGGCTGTCAGAGGTGAGTCCTCCATTTGAGAGCTGTCCCGTCCACATTTGGTTTGAAGAAGGAACCATAACAAAGCAGAGTAGGTGGCTGGATGTTGCTTATCAACAGCAGCACCTAGACAGTGAACTCAGCTGGGATCCAAGTCACCTGGTTTCTTCACCACCACAATAAGATGTTTCATATTTCTATTTAAATTATAGTATTTTTCTCCTGACTTTGGTATAAAATACCATATGTAAATTTTATGCCAATCAGTGTCTCTTTTGTCCTTTTTCTGGTAATGCAAATTCTCTTTTGGGGCAATGCATAACTGGCTGGACTATGAAACGAGACAGGTTCAATAATCAGGAAGCGTTTCTTCTATTAAATGCTCTTTCCCTGTGTTCTGTTTCCTCCTCTCCTCTCACACCTCCTTTCCTTTGTTTGATTCTCTTATGAATCAGTTCATCCAGCTTCACATGGCTTCTGTTATGGCACATCAGCCTCAGAATTGCTTTACACATTTAATTTATATAAGTGACATATGACTCACTAAGGGCCTTATAGCCACTGAAGGCATGCTTGGCAGTGCTCTGTTTTGCAGCACATGTGCATGCAATAATTGATAAGGACAAAGACCCATCTAGTCCAGCCTCCTGTTCTCACAGCGGCCTACCAGACGCAAGCATAAGAGCACTCTCCTCTCCTGCGGTTTTTAGCAACTGGCCAGCCCAAGTTTTGCTTAAAGCAGAGGTGAAACTAGGCTTTATTTCAGCCGGGTCAAAGATCCAGTTTGACATTCTCCATGTACATTTGCACACACACACACACACACACACACACACACACAGGCTGGGACCCTCAATGGCACCCCTCTAGAGGCTTCACCCAGGGCAAAAAAACCCAGCTACACCCCCACCAGCTACAGCTCTGCTTAAAGATAAAGAATCATAAGAAGAGAGAGGAGAAGAAGCCTTGAAGTTGCCCATCAACAGTTAGATAGCAAATGCTCAGGTCACCTGGTCACTGTCTTCCCCACTATGGTTAGTTGCATTGTATTTCCATTTAAATTATAGTATTTATTTCTAAAAGTGCACCCAACCACACTAATTAGCATATGCAGATTTTATGTGTGTCCTCTTTTGTCCTATTCCTTGATGATATGTAAGTGGCCACCCAGTTCAGAACAACATCGCTGCTGCGATTTTGCAAAGTACACATGTGCAAAGCTACTGCAGATCTTCTTATGAGTGGGAGAAGTTAATTAGTGTCTCTGAGGATGCTTCCAGACAGCAGCATCTTCAGAAATTCTAGAGGAGTTGGTGCACTTGGGGACAAACCAATTCCCTTGTGGATTGTGGGTGTCACTTAAAAAAAGCTCCCTCTGAAAGCACCCAAAATGGGTGAGGGCAGCGACATATCAAGCCAAAACATTCTGATTTTAGAAATGTATATAATATAGGCTGGTGTCTTGATATTAATATTTAAAATAGCCATCTAAATTACAGGTCTGCCTTCACTCTCTATTCTGTGCTTGGGTACTAAATAGAAAATGCAGGAAGGAAGGGGGGTGCCTTGAAAAAAGTACCCCACGTTTTTCAGGCAACTTGTAGTATGTTAGCCTGCTGTTCTAGTAAAAGATAAGGCACGACATTACCCCAAATCACCCATTCCTTTTTAAAGAACAGCTTGATCTCAGTGTGCCACACAGTTATAAATCTGCTGCAATTTAAATAGCTGAATGTTGGGGAAATGAATAATGGCTATCTTTTTTCTTCTTTTGAATGATTTGAACCCTATCTGGGACCTGACTGCTCTGAGCTTTGCTCTCCAATTTAAGACAGACCCCTCTATTTTCTCTTTGTACTTTTAAGCAGTTTTGGGAGTAAACTGTTAGGGGAAATGCATTATCATTTAAGCCTGTTATTCTTCTCAATGAGATTGCCAGCGATAGGACCAGTTTACTCATAATAGCTTTCCATGTCGCGTGGGCAGGTTCATGGTGATAGTAGCATGGGATCTACAAACATTATCTAACTGCTACTGAAATATGACTGGATATTAAGGGTGAGCCAAATTTTCCTGAGTCCATTTCTCTGTGTGAAAGATGCTATTTCAGGGGGGAACTTTGCTGAAGGACCAATGACCTAAATAAGAACAGAAGAAGAGCAGGCTGAATCAGACCAATAGCCCATCTCATCCAGCATTCATTCTCACAGGGCCCACACAGATGCCTTTGGCATCCCTCTCCTCCTGTGGGTTCCAGCAACTGGCATTCAGAAGCAACAAGACAGAGCAGATAGTCATCATGGATAGTAGCCATTGATAGCCTTATAACTTTTTGTTGCAGAAAAAAAAAATGCTGAGAGATTATTTACCTATTTCACTTTTTGTTGCAAAATGCTTGTCTTTTCTTTCAAGGTTTGCTTTGCCCAGAGAGCTCTGGATTCCGAATTCCGGATCTCATATTCGCCTCGGTGTCCACTACCTAAATATTAGATACATAATAGCAGTCCTCTGTTTATCTTTATCTTCAACAGCAGCTCAATACACAGCCATTAGCAGGTTAAAATATTTTCTCTCTGTGCTGTGGAAAGGTTCCCCTCTTGGCTGGCACAAGACCTGACGAGCCTATTCTCAGCCACTCAGTTAACAGTCCTATTGTCCTTGTGGTGCTGCGATGGCAAATGGGGACTAGGGCACATGCAAATGATAGAAATCTGGTGGAGCTTTCTTTATTTACCATTATTTTACATTCCACCTTTCCTATAAGAAGTTCAAGAGACGGTTTTCTGTCACCAACTCGCAATGCCCCAGTTAGAGTCTCCCTATAACTCTGCGAGACTGACAGATGACAACTGGCCCAGAGTCATCTGGTGAGTGAGGAGCTGAACCTATGTCTTCTCAGAGTCTTAAAACAGACCCACACTATACATTGAAAGCATATTCAATGTACAATGAAAGCACATGACTTCCCCCAAAGAATCCTGGGAGCTGTAGTTTGCTAAGGGTGCTGGAAACGGTAGTTCTGTGAGGTGGGGGAGTATCAGTTCTCAGAATCCTTTGAAGGAAGCCATGTGCTTTAGATGTGTGTTTAATATGCTTTCAATGTATAGTGTCACTCTGTCTGCCTCTTATTAGGGCCCCTGCCCTTGAGATATGCAGTGGCACTGCTGGCATTTGTTGCATTGTGCGGGCAGATATTTAAGCCAGGAATCCTGGCAGCATGAAATTCTATATCCTCTCCCACTCTCTCCTCCCCTCTCCTCTCAAGCTAACCAGCCTCTAAAACGAGAGACTAGTTACATTTCTGCAGCTATAGCAGTGAGATGAATGCTTGAAAGCTTTGCTTTTGTTAGAGCAGAGAAGCAGATGTTGTAAATTATATACTGCAAAAGGAACTGTGGGAACAATTCCATGCATCACCTCAATAATTTGTTGGCTCTTTATCTTGGCACACTGAACGGGGGGGTGGGCCTCTCCTTTCATTAGGGAAGGGGCAGGGCGCTCTCCCATCAAATCACTATTCAACACCAATTCTGCCTCTGGTTACTTGCCGCTCCTGTGTCCTGGCAGCGATGACAGCAGCCTGGGGAGGCTTTGCTTGCAGCTCCTCCTCAGCTCCCCAGCGCAGAGGAGGACATGCTGGGAAGGGCAACCATTTCAGATGGGCCTCGCTCGCAGCAGGCTGGGCTTCAGGCTACCTACCATGTGAAGAACTGAGACACAGAGAAAGTCTAGCGCTGCTTCACCCGTGACACCTGGGGACCTTTATTTTCTTTTGGCACTTTCTGCATCTATAAAAGGACTGAAGATGTTCCGTTGATGTTCCGTTCCACCTAAACAGATGTGTGGAGCTGTGTATGTCACATGTCTGTTTACATTCCAGCACAGCTTGCTGGGAACTTCCGTTTGTGCATTGCTTTTGCTTTGTGCTTCATGCTTTTGCTTGGACACAAAGGGGAGCAGACGTGTTTTTCCTTTGTCCTGATGCTGAATAAAATGCTTGTAAATATGCATACATATGCCTCTGTCCGCTCTTCCGTTGCAAAGAGTTCTGATCTCTGCTGGCTCGCGTGCTCAGTCTCTAAAGGTTTCTGAGGCTTGAGTTGCAGTTTTGATGCTGTTCCAAGAGCCGGAGTTTGCCCAGCTGCTGGCTGGTGGCCTGCCAATTGCCCCCGTCTCCCAGGATGCATCCCAACAGGATGGGTGGGGACTACACTCACTAGTATGTACATACATTACATTTCCCTTGATACAGACTGACTGATATGTACTGATTACCTAACACCTTCTCTGTGGCCCTTGTGTGGCATATGCAGCATGCCACAAAAGCGACACGAGGGGCAGTTTAACTCTTCAGTGGCTCAGTTCTACAAGCATGGGGGGAGGCAGTACGTCTCTGAAAATAGACACACAACACCCAGGTATTGTTATGCTTTCCTGCTATTAGCCTTAAGGAAAACACTCCCATTGGCAGCAATGGGAGCTTTCTTTTCTCATGCTAATGTTATAGATGGGGAGGGGAATCCCCCTAAACCCTAGAAATTAAGAAATGGTAGGGCTTTGATTGTTTGGGGTGTGAAGGGAGAAACACAAGCTGCAGAGGAATTCCTGAGCTTAGCCTATGCAAAATAACCTGGCCAAGCTAGGGCTATTAAGAAACAATGCAGCGCCATTGAGGGCCATTGGCAATGCAAGTGAACTGCCTTCCCCACTTGCCTTGAGTTGTGCACAGAGATTGGGATTTGGAAGGTTGCTGGGTATGAGGTGACAGGAAAATAGAATCTTTAGGAAGGTGTGCTGGGAAGAAGAAAAGAACAAAGACCAGGCTCCATCTTGGGCAGACTGGATGAAGGCTGGCTGGGAGAGATGCCTTGGACTCCAGGGCTGCACTGCTGTGGGGGACAAGCCCCTCTTGAAATGAGCAAGCTGTAAGATCTGGACTCCCTCCATGCAGGCTGAATGTGTAAATAGATGAACAAAACATTTATTAAAGTTACAACAGTGTCTGCCATGTCTCAAGATTCAGGTAGGTAGCCATGTTGGTCTGACGCAGTTGAAATAAATTTAATTTTTTTTTTTAAATGCCCAGTAGAACCTTAGAGACCAACTATGGTAAGTTTGTTCTGGGTATAAGCTTTCATGTGCATTCACACATGGTATCTGAAAAAGTGTGGATGCACACAAAAGCTTATAACCAGAACAAACTTAGTTGGTCTCTAAGGTGCTACTGGACAATTTTTTTAATTTTTAAATTTATTTCGACTGCTGTGTCTCAGTTCACCAAAGGAAGTGCCTGCAACCCCCAGGAATCTTCCAGAGAGTGGGAGGCACCCAACATTTGTAACACTAATAACAGCATGAGGGAGGGTGGATTGTTGAAAAACCTATAGGGATTGCATGAGATGAGAGACTGTGGATATACTCTTTATTTGTTCCATCATTACCTCTGTGCCAGGGTCCTAAATTACATGGAACAGCTCCAGGCATTGAGCAAGCTCCTTGCTGCAGAAGTTCGTCACCCAACATGGAGAGAGGTGGTAGTAATATAATAGAGGGGTGGGATTAGGAGAGGGCTGAGAGATAAGAGGGCAGCCACTTTTGCAACTGCAGGGTTATTAAATAATCTGGATCTTTCTGTGCATTGTAAGCTTCCCAGCCCATCTCTGATTTTTCTTCTGACTGCATCTGTCTTCCTTAAGATACTGAAAGGAAGTGTTTTGTCAGACTCATTGGCTTGGTACCATTACATTCTGCTTTATGGAGTGGCTAATATGATCAAGTCAAACTGTAATATGTTTCAGCCAAGTCTGCAGCTGAAGATCAGTAAGATACAGATTGAATCTTAGGTTGCAGTCTTATGTACACTTATCTGGGAGTAAATACCATTGCACTCAGCGGGGCTTACCTCTGAGTAGACTCATGTTTGAGCGCACTGTCAGCCACACAAATAACAGGTGCATGAAGGTGCAAGTTCCCAATAAGTCTAAGATGAGGCTTTGGGAAGAGGACACTAAAGTCCTCTTTACACATGGTATTATAAGACGTACAGTATACACCAAAGATGCTTAAAGTATACACTTCAAATGTCAAGTTTGAATATGGTGGAGATATTTTTTCAAGTTCATGTCTATTGTATGCTTGTCAGGGAACCAGGGTGGCCTGCAGGCACAGGCAATGGCCTTGCCACCACATGATGTCTTAGAGAAGACCTTGAGATAGTTGCTGAGTCTGTATAGAATAACCGCCTGTGAAAGCCAGAGAGCTAGAAATATATATATATACTCTGGTGTGTTTGATTCCTTGAAAATCTGAAGCAGGGGGAACTGCTGGAAGGGAAATCACTGGGGCCACATAACGCATCAGGTGTTTGTAATAGTTTTTCCCTAATAGTTTTTTATATTCTTTTACCTCAACCCCACGCCTGCCTGCCACCTGCTTGAAAGAGCTGTAAGTGGGACTCATGAACCTGATGATCAGCTGGGAGGCTCCTGCTTTTTCCAGCGGATTACTTAGTCTTGGAGGCTGGCTGGCAGGAAGTCTCATTGTTCCTCCTTTCCTCCAGAAACACCTTCCAGCGGACTGACACCTCCCCGCTGTTGCATTTCTGCGAAAGCTACCAGGGTTCCGGGTGGGGTTGGTGGCAGTTCGGAACCTCCAATCCTGCTTTATTTTGGGAGCGCTCCCCCTTGGGGGCCTTTAGAAAATCCGAGCCCTTTAGAAAAGCAAACTCTGGAGTGTATTTATGAATGCACCCAACTGAGGAGAGGAAGGGCAGAAGGCTGTATAATTATTTTCCAATTCATTGGCTTTTCCTAGCAGGGAGAGGCCTTGCTTTCTCTTGTAGATTTCTCAAACGGAGGCACCATAGGCTCGGTTACCACGGAAACCAAACCATTTCTTTTCTCCCTAATAGTATGCTGAAGGTTTCTGAGGCTTTATTCCACCCTTTTGCCTCTGCTGGACTCTTTCAGCATTCACCCTACGTCACGCTTGGAAATGCAGCATTTTATTCTCGGCGGAAGGAGGGGCGGTAACTGCTTCTCCCCTATAGCCCAGCCCTTATCCCTGCCACCGCCTCCTCATCACATGCCCCCATCATCTGGTACTTCAGCAGACTGTTATGCTGCCATTTTATTAAAAAGATACTGAGTGCACAAACCTCCCTCCCCGCAAAAGAGAATGTCAAAGTTATTTCCTGGTCTACTCGGAATTGCTTTTCTGAAAAAGGGGCTGTCTGGATATGGATTTATGGAACTCCTTGAAACTAGTCTGCAAGGGGGGAAAGATGAGTTTGACTTACTACTTTTCTTTAAAAATGAGGTTACTAAAAATAAAAAAGTGTATTTTTTTTTAAGGTGGCAACTGCTTATTGCACTTAATCACTGGATTGTATTTTGGATGCTGTCACTAGGTTGCCATTAATAGGGCACCATTAATGGCTTCACCAGGGACACGGGTGGCTCTGTGGGTTAAACCGCAGAACCTAGGACTTGCTGATCAGAAGGTCGGCGGTTTGAATCCCCACAATGGGGTGAGCTCCCGTTGCTCAGTCCCTGCTCCTGCCAACCTAGCAGATAGAAAGCACGTCAAAGTGCAAGTAGATAAATAGGTACCGCTCTGGCGGGAAGGTAAATGGCGTAGCTCTGGTTCACCAGAAGCGGCTTAGTCATGCTGGCCACATGACCCGGGAGCTGCACGCCAGCTCCCTCGGCCAATAAAGCGAGATGAGCGCCGCAACCCCAGAGAAGGTCATGACTGGACCTAATGGTCTGGGGTCCCTTTGCCTAATGGCTTCACTAGAGCTTTCATGATTTGCTAGTCTTTCTGTGTGCCACAACATTGCATTCTGGATTTAGCTTTTACATCAGGAGTCTTCAAACTTTTTAAACAGAACTTCACTGTCCCTCAGACACTGTTGGGTACCAGACTATAGTTTGAAAAAAATATGAACGAATTCCTATGCACACTGCATATATTTTAGTCGTGGTGCACAAAAACAGGAAAAACAATACAATATTTAAAATGAAGAACGGTTTTAATCAGCATAAACTTATAAGTATTTCAGTGGGAAGTATGGGCCTGCTTTTGGCTAATGAGATGGTCAATATCCAGTTCCATATTTGTCACTGCTAGTCGTAGCAAGTGATGCAAGCAGCTTTTGGCTCATTCCACCTGCTCATTACAAGAACTCAGTCATGAAGAAACAGGTTTGCTTTTCCACCTCCTCTTTCCCACTCCTTTTTCCTTTAGTGCTGTGTCTTCCCCATTGTAAGCCTAAAAAGGCGGTTTCTTTGCCGGCTGAGGCCTGTGAGGGGAGAGCGAGTGTGTGGCAGCAAGAGAGAGCAGGCAGGCGGGCGGAGGGGTTGCCGGCCCAGCCTGTGAGGCGGTGGTGGCAGCAGCGGGGGTTTTTCCTGGGCCTGGGGGGAACCTGCCTCCCTGCCTCTTGCTCCCAAAGATGCTGGGCATTGGCAATTGCCAGGCGGGCTGGGTTCAGGACCCTGGTGGGCCGGATCTGGCCCGTGGGATGTAATTTGAGGACCCCTGCTTTACATAATCACATTATCTTTTTTACTAGGGACTGTGAGTTGGCCAACTGATAATAATGAATGTTTCCTTGGGATTGCTAGATTTTAATTATTATTATTATTATTTAAAAAAAAAGATGTATCAAATGTACAGTGGACCATTGGGTTACGTTACCTTCAGGTAACATAACTTTCGGGTTGCAAATGCAGCAAACCAGGAAGTGGGTTTGCCGCTCTCGCATGCACATAAGTGCTCTGTGGTGCTTCGTGTGTGCGCAGAAGCGGTTCTCCGGTTACAAAATTTTTGGGATATGGCTGGGCCTCCAGAACTGATCCCGTTCATAACCGGAAGTACCACTGTAGTAATTATATAGTTTGTTGGTTTCTCGTGGGCCTCTGCTTGGATTCTGTGAGAACAGGATGTTTGAATAGATGGACCTTTGGTAGGGTCCTTTAGTTTTATAAATGTGTGTGTGTTGGGGAAAGGATAGGAGATTATATTTAACCCTTCCTGGTTTGGGGAAACCCCAGCGTTCTCTCCTGCCCTCATATAATTAAAACCATGTGACGGAGATCATGGTCACACTGACAAACACTGACACACTCCCAGTCTCTTAACACTTCACTATTCCCTTGTTTACATCCCTCCATGAACTGAAGGGCAATTGTCTGCAGCAGGAAGCCTCCGGCAATAGAGCATAATCAGGGTTCTAAATCATGTGAAGACAGGAAGCTCCTTGCTGATGCAGTGTGTCCTTCGTGGAGGGCAGTAAAAGGGGGGAAGTTGATGCAGTGGAGGGGGTGGGGCCTGCCAGTACACCTTCGCTCTCTCACACTTGATTTCCATTGTGCGAGGGAAAAGGATGGCCAAAAATAATCACATTGCTGGTGCAATTTGGTGTAGGTTTCTGTGGGTCAGGCAGTTAAGGCAATGTCCCCAGAATTAATCCCTTTGAAATACCGATGCTCCGGTGTGTTTTGTGTTGAGTATCAGGTTGCCTAAACAAACCCCTTGTATTTCCTGGAGTCCTGGATCTAGCAAGGGTTAAAATCTAAGGTAGGATTCCATTCTTGAATTAGCCAGGCAAGGGTCCTCATTGCCACGTAAGTACGGTACTTAGTACAACAAACGAAGTTGCTTAGTGTCAGAGGGCAAATGGATGGACCTTTCTTCCTCACCTTGCTGGTAGTGAGAAAGACAAAAGCCTCTTGTGTGAGAGAGAGCTGGAAGCAGACTGCTGGGAGAAAGCAGAGCAAGAGGCATGCTCGTTTTCTGCTTGAATCCAAGGCTGTGACTGGACAAGACCTTCTGGGGTGTAAATAAACCACATATCATAAAGACACCACAGTTTCTGCTGTCACTCATTCCAATGAACCCTGAGAATCTCACACTGCTTGAAGATTGGAGTGGTGTACAATAGTTTGAAAGAAAATATATCCCTATATTATGTGGAACTCTGAAACTTTGCAATAAAAGAAACTTTCTTAAGGAACCAAACCTATGCTATTCTCCAGTTATTTATGGATAGTAGCATTTTTAAAAATGATTTTTAAGATCGGCTAGGTATATACAGTTCTAATTCTTATCCAAATAGTTCAAAGCTCTGCAGCAGGCCCTTGCTGTGTTTGCAGATACTCACACTATAAAAGTCACTGAATAATTTGGGTGGCCCTTCATGCCTTTTCTTCAGGAGTTTATCTGATAGGTTTACTTGTAGAGAGTACCCAGGTTTTCTCATTGGCGATCTTTCCACCATTCTCTCTGGGGCATTGTTACCGACTGACTTTTCCATGAGCTGCCTGTTCAGATACAAAATGAATGCTAAATCCTACACCTCAGACTGATATAATGTCCATACAGAAGAGAGTAGGACAGCTTTAGTGTCAATCAAAATACATTGCCAGGAGGATTTAAAAACACTTATTTAAAACCTTGGTTTATTCCTAGGGGAACTGGAGATCATACTACAAAAAATGGGAGCAAGTCACTATTGTCATCACTAATTTTCCTCTGTCTTGTAATGCCAGCAGCAGCAGTAGCAACAGCAGCAAGATCAAAAAGTTAAAAGTCCTCTATCTAATTTGGGAGCAGGTCATGTCAGAGTTTGAAATGGGTTGAGTGCATTCTTAGGAGATGAATATAGCATCCCTTTTCTGTCCTTTACCCTAAATGACCACTGAGTATTGCTGTAAGTCATTCAACATCTACATTATATCAGTGACTTCAAACATTGCATTTTTGGTACTAAATGAAGACTGGCATTCTTCATCCAAACAGTGAATGAGATAACTTTTTGATATAAAGTTATGATAACTATTTTTAAACATTTGATGATGAAAATATACAGTTTGGTCTGTATTCTGGAACTTTAGGCACTCACCTTTATCCAAACTTTAAATAGTCCATTCTGGAGACAGTATAGAGTCTCCAATACATGCATTTTTGTATGCACTGCTAGGCTGCGAAACTGCACTGCAAAATTCAGAGAAATACCAATTCCAAAGGATGGCTGCATTTTGGTTTGAATATTGTTTTGGGAAGGTTTACCTTTATTCCCACCCTTACTTGTTCCCGCTTTAAAATTTTGAGGATGTTTTCTTAAAATGTGATTAGTGTGAGATATTAGAGTTACAATTCTGAAGGGTTCCGATCTGTCCCCAGGGTCACCAGAAGCTAAACATTTGAGTGTCTGTGCAGGAGAGATGTTCCTTGTTTCCTTAGAGCACTTTCTCATCAAGTCGCACACATGAACATGCACAGCCCTTTCCACACACTTATGAGGCTCATTTGAACTTTTGATAGCAGAGTGAAGGTCAATTATGCCCCCCCCCCAGTATATATTTAGCCTAAAGAAGAATAATACCTGGGTTTCAATCTCAGTTGAAACTCTGGCAATGAAACTGTATGAAGCCAAGCACTCCATACTCACAACACTGTTGCAGCAACTTCGTGTTATGCTGTGTCTTTGTATAACCATGTCACCGGGGTCCTAGTCTGATTGTGCCTCTTGCTCCCAGGCAAGGCTTCTTAGGCTGGGGTGGGTGGCTCTGCTACTGCAGTTTTCTTGAGTCCTACTGTGAAGGCTGACTGGAATCATGGCAGTTGTGTAGTCCAAAACATTTGGAGGGCACCAGGTTGGGGATGGTTGTGCTTGAGCATCTTTTTGACATCACAAGTAGGATGGAAGGGGAAGCTCTCCTCATAGTGTGAGTGCCCTTTTCCTCCTTTCTTTCTTTCTTTCTTTCTTTCTTTCTTTCTTTCTTTCTTTCTTTCACAACTTTGGCATTCATTATTCAGCCAAGTAGAAGGTAGTGCTGTGATAAGCCTCCTTTAGATAAGGGATTTCATGCTTAAGAAGCATAGTCCCTTGGGGTGTGAGCAAGGTGACCATGTAATTTGCATACCTGTGCAGTTTATTTCAAGCTGTTTGAGAAGAAAGAGGAAATGGGAGGAAGCAGAACAGTTTGAGCAGATATGGCCCCTTCAACATTTTGAGTTAAGGTGCTTTCATGTTACTTATGAAAAACAATTATTGTGCCACAATTTTTCCGTGTGACCTTGGCTAAGCCATTTTATTGCTGTACTTCATTTATCTGTAAAATGGGAATAATGATGCTAATACTGCACTGACGTACTGCAAGCAGTGGAAACTGCACAAATATTTTAGATCATCTCGACGCCTCAGTGTACTTTCATCCAGAGCTTCATAAAGATAAGCTGAATCCAGAATAAATCTGCTTTCTTTAGTTCTATCCATGGTCAACTTCAGACCACTTCACACAATTACTGGAGAGTAGGGCTGCATCATTGGGCCTGCCCTCTTACATCTACATCCTAGACCCAGAGTCTTCCCCCAACATACATCAACACACAACCCATGGACCCTGAGGGGTGAGGCAAGGAAGCTGATAAACTTTGGGAGCATGGACAGTGGGCCAGTCATCTTTCCCTTTCACACATATAATGCATGAAATGAGCTTTGGTTTCTTTCCTTAGTACCTATGGTTTCTAAGAATGTTGCTGCTTTGGTGAGGAATTCACTTTCCAAAGGATGTGAATTAAAGCACACCAGTCCTGTTTATCTAGTGTTGCCTTTAGGTCATGGGAACATAAGACGAGCCAGATGCTTATGAGAAGCCCAAGCAGGGCCTGGGTCGAAAGCTGATGCTGCCACACTCACAATTCTCTACAAACCCCAAATCTTAACCTCTTCTGCTACTGTGACAAGACCTTTATCCCACGTGGCATTAAGTTCTTCTAACCACAGGTTTTATTGAAGGTAAAAATGGAGCACAGACCGAAGTTTGCAGGTCAGTGTCTGTGGTAGCTGGCTTTAAGAAAGGAGTGGAGAAGTCTGATAAAGCACTTGTTAACCTGACAGAAAGGCTTGACACTGACTTAAATATTGTTTTCCAAGCCAGAATATTCTGTCTGTGGAAAAGCACAGGAATATGGTTGTGCATTTTGTGCTCTAGTAGCCTCATTGATGACAAGCAGCATACAAATGTGCCCTGCCATTTTGTGAACTGGGTTTAAGTTCAGTCATTTCACTTCAGCAGTTCCTCTTTGAGGTTTGCCTGTTTTAGAATTAATTGTAGCATTTACACAGGATTATATATCATTCTAGGCTTGACTATTCATCCATTTAGCCTAGTAATCTGACTGCCAGCAGCTCTCCAAGACCTCAGGTAGAGGGTATTTCCCACCTTCTGCTACTTCCTGAATTCCTTTAACTGCGAAGACTGAACCTCAGACCTACCTGTGAGCTATGGTAATTTCATTGCTTAGTATTAATATTTGCCCAGTACATTGTTAGAATTGTTATGGCCTCATGTCTATATAATCCCCCCCCCCCCCTCAAAAACTGTGTAGAATTTGCACAGGAGTACTCCTATACCTGCTAATAACTTTGCTGCACTTCAAAGAAGTGGAAAGCTTGAGGTAAAACCAGAAAGCAGTCCGGATTCTGCATTCTCTTCAAAAATAATGAAACTACAGAGACTCTCAGTTAATATTTGGGCCACTAAATTCCAACACACCTATGCTTCCCAGTCAGCAAACCATGGAAAAACAGATGCCCCCACTTTGTGTCACATAATGCCTGATAAAGAATTTGGGAGGATTCAAAAGCTTGCCACGATTTTCTGACATCTTGCTTGGTTCTGCTAAACATTCCTTAGATGGTTCTGCGGACCCAGGAGTCCCCCCTCCCCATAAACCTCTGCCTCAATGAGCCGAAAATGTAATTGCTTTGCAAAGAGAAGTGCAGTTTCACAGTGAGTGTGTGTGTGTGTGTGTGTGTGTGTGTGTGTGTGTAAGAGAGAGAGGGAGAGAATCGGATATGGTGATCGCTGAAAGACTTTCAGGAGGAGGCAGAAGGGACTGGAATATAATTTAAAGATGGTCAAGGCATAGATGCATCAGGGAGCATTAGAGGAGGGGAAGAATGTGAGCAAAAGGAATGGAAGAAAAAGGCAGGGAGATTTGAAGATTTTCTTACTTTCAGGGATGTGAACAGGCTGATTCTGCCAAGTAAGAATGCTTCCTTGTCATATCTCACCGGAAGACTATCTTCAAATGCATGTCCAGAGTACAAGAGAGAGCACGAAGATGGAAGAAGACGGGGTGGAAATGCGCGAGCGTTGAGATGGGAGAAATAATCCAGGGGAAAATGGTAAGTAGTAAAAGAGGCGTCAGGGACAGAGGGGAAAAGAGGTTAAATGACAATGAAAAGGGGGGAGGCGGGAATGGGAAATGGAGTGGGGGTGGATTACAGATCCAAGTGGGAGGGATTGTGTGTGTGTGTGCAGGGGAAGGAAAGTGCAACATCGGGGAGGTTGCAGTTAAAGATAATGTAAATGTGCCGAGCCTGTTTTCATCAAGTTGTCTGGAGAGCCATCTACTGTCGGCAAGTAGAACAGTCATTAGGGTGAACGCGCTGCCCTGGGTGAGTCAATGTCAGTTCCTTCACTCCATAGCACTGGGCACATACTGAACTTGTCACAGATTAGTAAGTGATGCCAGAGAGTGAGCTGAGCTGGAAACGGCCGGGCCAGCTGCGTGGAGCCTGAGGGGGAGAAAATGCAGCGCTCCAGAGCTCACACCCCCACCAGGCCGATTCCCCCAGCCCTTGCTTGGCCTCAAATAGCAGGACACTGTGCTTGGTGGTAGCAGCTGCCTGGGCCATGTATTCTTCCCCATCCCCACTGCCCCTTCCTCCCCCCTCACAAATACTGGCACCCCTGCGATAATGACCTTCATGACAGACATCACGCACCTTGGATATTCTGCCTGGGCCTGAGATGTGCTGGTGTTTTGCAGCAGTAAGGGGGAAAGCAGATGCCTAGCAGGGTCTTGCTAGCAAAGCGCACTGGTGTGACCCTCCTCCCACCTGAGACGCCTGCCTCCTGCCTCCACTTTAAAGCTCTTCCCCACACAACTTTGAGGAGCTGGAGCATCCGTGGCAATCACTTTTGCCACTGGTGCTCAGAAATAAATGCTCTTCCAGGTAGAGGTATATACAAGTCCATCTGAGTGACTGGGCATTGTCCTCACCTGCCTGATCGCAACCACACAGGATTGGCTCCTTCGCTCTCTGCTGAAGCTTATGCTGACAGTTCACTGGACAACACACAGAAACAGTGTCACAATTTCTGAATTGGTACATGCTAACACCCTAAAATGACATAGCTGCAGTAATGAATAAAGGCAAATGGCCCTGCTGTCCTGATACCAATGAGACTATTTCATTTGTCCCTGTTGCTGGAGGCTGGGGTAGAATGCTGAGTCCATGGTCTTGTGGCCACTTACATCCCTAGTTCAGGCCCTTGTCTGTAAGAATGGATTTGTAGAATGCCATGCAGTCTGAGTTTGCAGCAACTAGCTCACCTCTTTGCATTCCGGCGTTCCCATGGTAGACCGAGGGAAACAATAAACTTGACTTCCTTTCACCCCTCACATTCTGCAAATTATTTCCAATCTTCGTTTAAGCATTCTGGGCCCATAACCCCTGTTGGTTGGGAAAGAAATTATTAGGTAAATTCCCTGCATGCCTAAGATCCAGGTTTGGGGTGAGTACTCTTTGGTGAGAGAACCCCAGCCAAGATTTAAAATCACAAAATATGCAGCAAAGTAAAGCATGGGAATTTAGGTGGTTAAACATTAAAAAATTCCCTTCTAAGTTGCTTGCAAAGTTCCCCTCTTCCTTTGGCATACAAAGTGACCACATGCATGATAAGTTAAAAATGGTTTACTTACAGACTCTTCAAAGGTCAGATACATGTGCTTTTCCATATAGCAGTCAGAAAACATAGGCAGCAAAACTTAGGTTACAAAGTAGTATATAGAAACACAAAGACGGCTTGCATAAGCCATGCAGTCTGAGAAACTAGCTCCGACCTCCTTACTGGTAGGGTCCACATGGTGGAATGGGAGAACAAAGAGCTTGATAACCTGTCCTCCCAAGGTGAGGAGGAGTAACCTAGCTAAGCCTGGCAGGACAGCTTACTCTATGGTCTTAACCCTTTCATGCATTAGTTAGTCTTAAGTATGTTGGTAATATGAGGCTGGATATCCCACAAGTCCTCTGTTAGCCTTTTACTATGATACCTTTCTCCTCTCCCTCCTTCCTGGGGCTTCAAAGCATTAAAAATCCAAGTATTGCAGCCAAGACAATTGTCCCCATATTCTAGACTCATTACCTCCTTTTTATATTCCTTCCATGTCATTCTTCCTACATCAGATGTGGACTCCTTGTTCTTCTTCTTCTAGTGTTCTCATCTCAGACTCTGAGCCTCCCTGAAATCTCCACTCTCCACCACTCTCCACAGGCTCAAACATTCTTTCCCATTGTGTACATTCTCCTGTTTGGCAGTTGCTGCCCCCACCCCCGGATTGCTCACAAAGACGCAGTCACCTTTCTGACACACGAAGCGACAACACCTATTTTTTGCTTCAGCTCTTTTCTTACAATGCTCCTCTCACTTAGCCTTCTGTCCCTGCATCATATCCCTGACTCTGCCTGCTTTTATTCCTACAACCAATTCTTGAACAGTGTTGGTTGTCAGGTCCTCTGGTCGGGAGCTGAACTTGTTTTGAGTTTGCATGGTACCTGCTTAGCAAGAGAGAGAAAGCTGCTGCTGTGAATAACTGTGTCAGCATTTATCATGGAAGCCACAGTAGTTGCATTGGCTACTTTGCAATCTTGCTTCTAATGCTGCAGACGTCTCGAGCATTGCTGAATGAGCATGCAGCTTTCTGGCACCCGAATGGAGTTTGAGTTTCTTCACAGACCTGTCAAGCATCTGGGCCAAATGACCAAATTAACATTGTATTCCCTGTATCGGTCAGACCATCTTTTTGGTCTGCTTCCTCCTACTTCTGCTGATCCCAGAGCACACCTGTCTGGCAGCACAGTATGCTGTCCCTATTAACGTCCACTTCACACTTCTGCTCATCTTGCCTGTATGTTCCAGCAATCCAAGATGTTTGCTATCACCAAGGGATCTTTCTCAATCTGGTACATATCAAACTAAATGAGCCATGCTCAGGAATGATTATGACATGACATGGTGCAGAACTGGGAGCAGATGGGGCTTCCCCTAGGATGTTCCAGGTCTCTTTTCAGGGGACTGGAGGGAAGATACAGTGCTCTTAATGACTGCCTGCATATCAGCCAAAAGAGATTACCAGAATGAATGCAGTGTTGTGATCAGCAAACAGGGGGGAAATTCCAATGGAATACAGCTGGGTTTGGTTGTTTTTTTGGTTTATTGGTCCACGGTTCTGCAGGTAACTCTGTTTCTTCCATTATAGAATTTCCCTTTGCCACACAGAAAAGAAGAATGAAATGAATGAAGAATGAGTAGATTCAGGGTGGGAATTTTATTTTAACATGAGATGGGGCAGATGCCTAGGAAAGAAAATGCTCCATATCTAGCATCCTCCTGAAGTTCTCAACGCATTTTTCTCACAGGGCTCTGCTATTTATCCTTCAGCTGATTTAAGCTTTTCTGAACGGCATCTTGCCAGAGGCTATTATATAACAAATAGTCTTTGGGAACAGGGCTTTAATGTAAAACCTGGCATGAAGAGGAGGAATCCATGATGGGATGTAGGTCTGTATGGAAATAATTCAAAGACTAAGAGTCAAGCTTGTGTGTGTGTGGTGCCAGATGACCTTACATTGGTACACTGTTGAAGTTTAGGATAGCTCACTCAGCAGAACATGAGATTCTAATCTCAAGGTCATGGTCTCAAGCCCCACCTTGGGCAAAAGGTTCCTGCCTTGCATGGGGTTGGTCTAGATGACCCTCATGGTCCTTTCCAGCTCTCCAATCTATGATTCTATGACAGCAATCACAGCTGGTAGCAATTTACAAAAAACAAACCAAAACACATTAGCATTGCCAGGGTCCAATAGGTTTGATCAGTCATTCTTCTAAATGCTGAAGTTATTCTCCATGTTCTTCAGCTCCATCTACTGGTTCTCTTACAGCTTAACAGAAAGATGTGCAAGCTGGTAGCTTCAACTAAATAGGAAACATTGTAAATGCAGAGCACCTCGCATTATGGAAAAAATTAACATTAACAGGGATATGCTAGCTTCATCGGGGGGAAATCATACTTTGGATATGCTAGTTTTGAATGAGAAATATAAGAGAGAATTAGATGGGCTTTTTTTTTTTTTTTTTTAGTATTGTGCATTTGACATTTTAAATTTTGTTCATTTGCCCTTCACTTATTCCAAGCTAATCAAAGAATGCATACTCCATCACATTAAAACATCTTAACAAAGCTGGAGTTTTCATACAAGCATTCAGGACAGCCATGTGTGAAGACAGCCCGACAGTTTGAGGTTTGTTTGGATTTTATATAGTGATGTTAATAGTCTGCCCCATTGCTGATCAGAACAAACTTGCTCATGATTCAGTGTCTGCTTCTTTATGTGCAAGATTTATTACCCATATATCTAGGCAAGTCCCTCAGGAGACTTCAAATATAATATTTTACAGAAGCAGTTTCCCACTTCGCTGTCACATGCATACACTCACCTTGGAAAATCTCAGCCATCCTCTGCTTCCCTAATTCTCCTCCTCCATGGCTACTTATTTTGAGAAAAGCATGCTAGGGAGAAGGCTAAGCTGATATTCTTTTCCCAGTCATGCAGGAAATTTTTAATATGGGAGAATTTCATATGCAGGGTTAAGCCAGCACATTCCAGGAATCACTATACCATGCAGTCTTTTCTCAGGGCAGGGTTTTGTTCTGAGCCAAAGGCTGCAGGAAAATTCATTCATTAGTTCTCATAGATGCTGGAGAAGAGACACAATCCCCACATTTTTTAAAAAAGAAATATTAAATCATTTCCTCTTCTCTGTAACTTATGAGCTGGCTCCATGAATGCTTTATAGACTGGAATATCTCACCTATGAAGAATAAGAAGTAGAAATCACGTTTTTTTAAATTTTAAAAAAAAGATTTTAAATAATAATAATAATCTAATGTACTTTTTATCCAACATGTTTGCGTTCTTTTCCAACTTTTGATATTGTAGGTGCAGAAAATGCAAAACAAAACAAAACAATTCAAAGTCCATTTGTGATACCAGTTTATGTTAATTGGACCACAAATAGTTTGTCCTTGCATAAAGGAATTAAGTTTTACAAATTCTCACAGTTAAAAGAAAATACTTTTAAAAATGAGGTTATGCAGTATTTCTTTATCCTCAGTACCATTCAGATCTTGCCTGAGTGGCTTTTAGAAAACACATGTGTTTCAAATCAAGGTAATAATTAGCACAAGAAAGCTGGAAGGAGAAACATTTGGAAAACACACCACATTGAAAGAATCCATTCTATTCTATTTGAAGTTGTTCTCTAGAGATTGGAGAGTTTGGTCTTGAGTCCTCTAAGAACAAATTCCCATCTCTCAGTGTTGCAGAGAGCGTCAGTTATGTACATGTCTAGGTTCCTTTCCATTGTAGATTTCCTCTTCTGGGGAGGTGTGAGTTCTACTTTAGTGAGCGTAGTTGCAGAGCAGTTTGTACTGCTCCTTGTGGCAAAATTGTAATGTGGGTCAACAGAAACAAATGACAGGCATCATGTACCTAAGAAACTGTTATCTAAGCATTAATGACATGGGATGGCTTGAACAACAGCCCTTTTCTCTCCCCCATCTTCTCCTAGTATTACCCTAGTATTTACCCTACTTTGTCACAGCCAGAGGAGGGGAGGTGATTGGCATGGGAAATGGAAGGGAATTGTATCCCAGCAACATATCTGGGGAGTGACATATTTCCCATCCACTTCAAAATGATGGTTAAGGCTGGAGCCTCTGACATCTACATTGCCCTGATGCATCTAACTCCCCCCACCCCCATATGCATTCCTGTAGCAGCTAGATGCTGATGCTCAAATCCCAGGGCTGTTGTGTTTGGGGAATTTGCTTCTAATTAATTCTGGGGAATTTAAGATGTAATTTCTCCTGTCTTCCTTTGTGACCTGCATGGTTGGGTTCATAGGCAAGATGCTCATTTTTGTGTCATGTCAAGATTTACACGCTGCATAATTGACTATAAGGCAGCTCATATTTGTGCAGCTGAGTCCACAGGCTATTGTTTGTGTGCCTTCACCTTCTCTGTGGCAGTCACCTGGCTTTTCTATTGTTTGTTAAATTTGTTTAGTGAAGTGTAATCCCCCTGTCTTTTATAAGACACTACTGTGTGATTTTCTGTCGCTTGCAGAGGTGAGACTCATCAGCCTTCTAAGCTGGAATCTTCTTTCCCTGGAGGAATTCACTCTTTTCTTTGATGGGAATAGGTGTAACTGAGACATAATTTAACCAAAGAGAACAATGTTGAAATTCTGCTTTCTTTTTTTGTGGGGTTTCCATAGCACACACAGGGAAAAGACGTAGTCAAGATGCTGGTTTCAGGTATGCTTGTATTTGCTTCTGCTTATCTTTTAATTTGAAAGGTAATAATTCAAGAAACAGTCTGGGCTAGATGAAAACTTGTTTTTCTTGTTTTCTTTGGGTTTTTGTGACTGAGTATTCTTATCCACATCCAAGCTTGGCATCACTTGGCTTCTTGCAAAAGATGATTTCCAAATTTACTTCCTGAAAGTAACATTCCCTTGATTTTATTTATTTTTAAAGGCAAGCATGGCACACTCTTTTTGGAACCAATTTCAAAACAGTTTTCTCCCCTCCTTTCTTTGTTCTTTGTTTCTGTTTTGCTTTTATTTTCCATGGCAGGATGGACCCAAGGGGGGGAGGGAAATCAGATGCTTAATGTACAATTTACGCCTTCCCCTGCTTTCTGCATAACTCTATATGCACAGAAGATGGAACTAATGGAAGATGGAACCACCCTACTACTTTTTAAAAGGTACAGTGGTACCTCGGGTTAAGAACTTAATTCATTCTGAAGGTCCATCCTTAACCTGAAACTGTTCTTAACCTGAGGTACCACTTTAGCTAATGGGGCCTCCCGCTGCTGCCGCACCACCGCAGTGGCGGCGCAATTTCTGTTCTCATCCTGAAGCAAAGTTCTTAACCTGAAGCACTATTTCTGGGTTAGCAGAGTCTGTAACCTGAAGCATCTGTAACCTGAAGCGTATGTAACCCGAGGTACCACTGTATTTCTAGATGGGCTATAAATGGGTTGTTGCAAAATGGTTGTTGTCAGCAGTTGGGGTTTTTGTGTTCTAGTAGGATTTTATCCAAAAATGGTGAATCTAGATTAAATTTGTGGGGTGGGGGAATAGTGGCTGGCAGTTTGGTGACAATGACATTTTGTGGGTGCTACCCAAAAAAGGGGGGAGTGTGCATGAGAAATGCCCCCTAAAAGGAAATAGGACCTTTTCTACTAAAATGAACATTCTGAAGTTTTCTAAGTACGGTACGTTTCTGAGCACAATTCAAAGTGTTGGTGCTGACCTTTACAGCCCTAAACAGCCTAGGTCCAGTATATCTGAAGGAGCATCTCCACCCCCATTGTTCTACCAGGACACTGAGGTCCAGCGCCGAGGGCCTTCTGGCGGTTCCGTCACTGTGAGAAGCAAATTACAGGGAACCAGACAGAGGGCCTTCTTGGTAGTGGCGCCCTCCCTGTGGAATGCCCTCCCTTCAGATGTCAAAGAGAACTACAACTACCAGACCTTTAGAAGACATCTGAAGGCAGCCCTGTTTAGGGAAGCTTTTAATGTTTGATGCATTACTGTATTTTAATATTTTGTTGGAAGCCAGTCAGAGTGGCTGGGGAAGCCCAGCCAGATGGGTGAGGTATAAATAATAAATTAGTAGTAGTAGTAGTAGTAGTAGTAGTAGTAACAAACTATCAGGTTTCTTGCTAATTCAGTCCCTGGGCATATTGGGAGTTACATGAGTGTTCACTTCCAGAGGACCCCTCTTCATCTTAATAGATATATGGCATGGCTGCCATATTTCAAAGTATTGCATAAAATGCCAGGGACTCTGTGGAGGAGTGTACTTGCCTGTTCTAGACCGGTACCAGTTTGGGCATATGGCTCTCCCTTTTTTCTTCTGTTCAGCTGGCAGTGAGCATAACATATTGTGTTTCATTTGGTAGCAATCTTCCTTCTGGGTGCTCTCTTTCCAGGATGATGTGGGGAAATTTTACATTCTAAAACAGGGCTGGGGAAGCTGTGGCCCTCCAGATGTTGTGGACTCCAACTCCCATCAGCCCCAGCCAGTGTGGCCGATGGTTGGAAATGATAGGAGTTGGAGCTCCACAAGATCTGGAGGGCCACAGCTTCCCCATCCTGATTCTAATGTCACTTGTGTTCTGCTAGTTTCAAGCTTTTGGCCTGCTTGAAATCTGTACACATCCTTATGTGTTAGAAAGGCACTGATGGGAGCTATTTGTGGCTTGATGTTATCATTGCCACCATTCTCCTGCCAGTGCTAGTAAGTGAATGTAATCTTATGCATGAGATCAAATAAGTGCTAGTAAGCAATTGGAAGGTTAAAATGTATTATGCTGGATACGTGCCTGAAACGTGCAGCTTTCATTTTCAATGATAGGGTCATTCCAGAACCAGGCACAAATTGGTAAAACTACGAGAGACACTGAGTTGTTGGAAAGATTGGAAGACTGTCCAAGACGATCTCTCCCATCACTAAGTAGACTTATCTATATATTTTTTCTATTTTCTACTTTCTGCTGGCCTTTGGTGTCCTTCACATTTGCCACTTTGTTTGTAATTTCTCATTGCATTATTTCATGCCAACTGCTAGGCATTCGTATACCGCCATCTAAATGAAATAATAACAGTGTACAAAATAGCCACATTAGCGGGTGTCCCATTTCTTTCAGGCATCTGAAGAAAATGTTCTTTGTGGTAGAAAGGAAAGCAGAGTTAAGGAGACCTGATTTACATCATGACTAACATGCTTGGAGGTTCGACTGTGAATTAAGGCAAACATTTCATTTGAGCATTATTACAAACAATGCAGATGTAGCCCAGAGGTGCCCAGGATAATACTAACAAATTTTTAATTTCTAAAACTAAAATTGAATTATTGTATTTGGTGTAGGGGGCTATTATTCTTTTTTAAAAAGAGAGATATAAGTCTGCTAATATGATTTCTAAGAATGCAGCAAATTACTGTCATTACAGTACTCCTGGCACCAAAGTGATGGCAAGAATAGTGGTCGGTAAGTCACTTTACTATGCAGAAGGCTAATAAAGCTTTCTTTTTTAAAAGAAGAAGAAGAAGAAGAAGAAGGGGGATATGAGTTAAGGGTTAACTTTTAGGCAATCTGATTTGATTTGTTGACCATTGTGTAACTTGTGGTTAATAAACAACATTTTAGTATCCATTAGCAGAGTTTTGCTTATGGCTACAAGCCACAGCACTACCCCTTTAATAGCTCAAACTTCTCTGGGGAGCAAGGTGGAACAACTTATAGGCTACCTTGGAGCTATCCATGGTCCTGCTGCTGTTGAGCTTGCTCTCTCTTGCTACCTGTTACCCTGCATCTTGAATTCCAAGTTATGCTTGCTAACTGTCTGAGGTCCAGTAAGTAATTGCTGGCTACTGCATTGATGGAAGTATGTATCCTTTAAAATTAGGATTAAGAATCTGTAGGCTATATGCAACTTTGGTCAAATTTCATGGGGTGTATGTGACCTTGTTCTAATTCCATGTTGCTCACATAAATGAAGTGGCACAGAGAGAAGGAGGGAGGGGAGAAGTGTGTGACAGAGAAAGAGAGAGAAAGAGAAAGAGGAGAGAGAGAGAGAGAGAACAATTCTGTCTATCCAATTCTGCAATTCTGCATACTTCACCTACTTTTGTCTGGCTTTGCACACCATTGGCTTGGCTGCACCCTCCATTGGTTCTGGTCTTCCTTACCATCATCTGTGGTCCCCTGCTGATTTTTACTGTGGGTCAGTGGGAATGGGGCATACTATCACATTACAAGGAGCCTCTCCATGCAGTAGTTAATGTATGCTAATGCCCCTGAATGCTTGCAGAAAACTCTGAGGCATGCCTTCACTTCATACACACTTCATACACACAGAGGCATGCTCACATTGTGTTTTTTATTAGTAAAAAGCTTGTTCTGTTTTATTTGAATTGTGCTCACACATTGGAATAATGTGACATTTCTCAAGCTATGAGTCTCAAAGAGAAGTCAGCTGTCTCATCAATCTGAATGATGGGAAACAAGGCTTTTATTAGTTCCCTTCGACATGTAAGTCCACACATTGAAAAGGAAAGTGTAAATCCCTACCATGACATGACATGGTTTCCATGTTCTCATCCTAATGTCCACATGTTTAATGTAAAACGTCTGCAATGTAGAAGCCTATGCAACTGGTCCTCATGTAAGCATCTGGGTTTTCTGGAACCCTAATCATGCCTATATGTGCAATTTTCCCCATCTCTGATGTTCATGCTGATGCATCAGTATTCAGGAACAGGGACACTATGTGTTGTTGGGACATGGTCAGTCCATTCACTGGGTGAACATATTTCATCCAAGTACTGTGTAAGATCATTCCAAGGTTGCTCACTCTGCTGAAGGATATTGCATCCAGAACTTACTATCCATTGCCCAGGAACAGGAGAGATAAGAACACAAGAAGTCTGTTGGATCAGATCAAAGGTCCTGCTCCCAGCAGTGGTCAACCAGGTCCTTCTCAGAAGATCACAAGCAGAACATGAAGCCAAAAGCCCTCCCTTTCCTCTCCACTGTCCATCTTCTCAACAACTGGAAAAACTCAAAGCCTGCACTTGCAGCAATTTCACAGGCTCAGTTACTACTACTAGAGCTGTTTCTCTGAATCCTTCCATTGTTATGTTTTGACACCCCATACCTGGATGCCCTCCAGGCATTTTGAACTACAATTCCCATCACCCTCAGCCTGGGTGTGGGGCTGATGGGAGTTGCAGTCCAAATTGTCTGAAGGGCTCTAAAATGGAGAAGGCTGATCCAGAGATATGAAGCTCTGTAATCCATCACAGTTAAGGCAGCAATCATTTATGTTTCCAAGACAGCAGATGCAATGTTGCTTAAGTACAAAGGATCCAGCGTTCCCAGGAGAGTCAGCAAAATGAATCAGACAAGTGAGAGCTTTTCATTTTAACTTGCTTAACCATCCTTCTAAAGGGTAACTTTCAAACTGACCTTAAAAAAATAGTCTTTCAGGCTAGAATGTTGTAGACTAGGAGTGAACAAATCCTCCACATATTTTTTTTCTTCCTTGTTCCATATACTGTTTCTTTCCCTCAATATGCTCATCTTTGAATTTTGAATTTCTGGAAATGGGCTGTGTGATTTTCCTCGATCCCCCTCGGTTTATTTCCTTATTTATATTTCACTTTTCTATTAAAATAGTAAGGAATGCGGCTTACAATAAAAGGGAACAATTAGCGGTTTTGACACAGCAGTATTTATTTCCTTATTTATATTGTGCTTTTCTATTAAAATAATAAGGAAAGTGGCTTACAATAAGAGGAAACAATTAGTGCTATTCTGACCCCTTGCTGATTTTCACATACTTTTCTCTCTCTCAAATGCTCTCAAAGCTGTGCTCTCTTGCATATCTTTGTGGTCACAAGAAAGACCTGTGAGTGTGTGGTGGGGCTTTCCCTATGGTCTGCGTGACTCCTTGCACCTCTTTCCATCAGAATGAAGCTCCCTCTCCCTGCTTGACTTTTTAAGAAGGAACATCACTTCCCTTCTCATCTCCTTCAAATGGTTGAAATGAAGACCATTCAAAGGTTTGTCACAGCCCTGAAAACAATACATCCTTAAAAGAGAACAGCAATAGAGAGACATTGGTAGTTAAACATCACTAATAAAATGTCAAGAGGCAGCAGTACTGAAACTTGAGCAAGAACACCATAAAACATCAGGTTACTGGTGAAAACCTAGACTAAGAAAGGGTTTTCATCCATTGAAAGATGGAATGAGAGCCTGGCAAATTTTCATACCAGAAGTGGTCCCACAGTCATAACACCACCAAGGGCTGAAGTTCTCATCTCATCCTCATCCTTCTGATCTCACATGGATCAATATATATTATCAAGGTGATAGTTTAACTCCTGACCAAATAACCTTAGATATAACTAAGGATTTTTATTTGGTTTAAAGGTGATATGGTTCCTCATAACTGATTCAACTAACGTTATCCCACTTTTACTAATCATGTGCTGCCATCGACTCCATTGCATGTTGGGGTAGACAGACCTGTCAATTATGGTTTTGCTTTTGCTCAGTTTCTTATTCCTGCTCCATCTTAAGTTTACTTTGGCACATTTGCATATCAGTTTGAATTTTTAAATGCAAAACAAAACGTCTCCATGAAAATTTATCAGCATTTTAGCATGGATTTCCATTGGAATACATAGTGTTATGGATTTGCAGGGGAAAAGAATCCCCTAAAATTCCTGTGATCCAGATTCTCCCCATAATTTTTGGAATTAGTAAATGTGGGGTTTGAAGTCAAGCCAGCTTCCTCAGGAAATTGACTTAAAGAGATGCCACCCAAGGACAAGGGTAAGTGATAGCGGAGCCATTTTCAGGAGGCTATTGAAACGAGGTTGCCAGGATGACAGGGAGGATGCCGGAAGCGGAAGGGGGGAGTTGTTTTCTTCAAAGGCTGCTGAAAAGGAGGAAGAGAACTACATGCAGGGGTTGAAGCACAGGAGCAAACTCCTACAGGCCAAGGTGGCTTCTCCCCCCCATAAAATATTTGAGGGGGCTAGGCCCCCCCAAAGTTGATGGCCATTTCCATCAAATGGTATGTGGGCACCACATCATGTGATCAATTATGTGGGTTGGGGCTTACCTGCTCCCCCCCCCCCGTTTTTTAAATTCAAGTTGGCACCCTTGGGCTGAAGGCCAGAACCATCTTGGTAGGCTGGGACAGAGGCAGAGAGATGGCATTCAGGATGCCTTGAAATCCCGTCCTGCTTGGTATGTAATGCTCTTGAAAGTAGACCCTGCTGTCAATATGTGTTAATAAATCTTATTTCTTAAAAACATGATCATATCCACTGCGTCTTCATTCCCGACAGAAACACAACCCTGGGGAAGTGCCTGGAACCCCCCCTGGAATCTTACTACTGCTCAGCAGAGATTGGGTGTGTTACCCAGCCTTTGTAACAATATTTTTCTATGCATTTTCCCCTAATATATACAGTGTTTTTAAACAATTCTGCCCAGTATAATGTATTTTAGTATATTATTTTCATAGATACATTTTATGCTCATTTCCCCATAATACGTGTCTTATTTCAGTAAGCTTTTTTTTTTTTTTTTTTTTGATACATTGCAAAATTTGGGAAAATGCAAATTTTGTAGCACAGCTGTATTTGGCTGGCATACTGTTTCAATAAGTACAAATTATGTAGGTTTGTGAACCCCCCCTATCTTATCTTTATACACATGTACTGAATTAATCACGGGTCATTTCTAGCATCCAATCAGAGCCATGACAGAAAATGAATAAGGCTTGACTTTTGAAAACCTCAGCCACAGGCCCTCAGCTGAACCAAGGACCCAAATCTTCATACCAACCAAATTCTGTCTTCAGGTACTTTATTTTATGAGAGTTGAAGACAATTTTCTACCACAATCACTGCCCAAGTCAGGGACACCCCCCCCCCCAATGTCTTACCATAGTCTGTGTTAAAGCCACTTTTTGGCAAACTTTTGTAGTGCTTCAGAAACCTGCAAACCTAATGCTAAAACATGATCCCGCCTTATGTTGAATCAGACTATTGATCCATCTCTCTCAGTATTGTCCACTTTGATTGGAGGCAAATCTTCAGACTTCATGGACTTTTAAATCCCTGCTGAGGCATCTGCACGTGAAACTGAAGCCTCCTTCTCACGAAGCATATGCCATACAGCTATCATGCAGTCTTTCCTTTTAAACAATGAAACGGAAACGGGAAAATAAACAGAGTTGTTGGTCAAGAGAGCTCTATCATGCAGCCTTTACATCCCTGAAAAGCAATAGGGTTGGGTGCAGATAAAGCTAGTCACAAGTCCTATGAATTTTGATGAAACTAAAGTGTGACTCATTTGGATTCTGGATCCAACCCACTGTCAGTATAACATTCCAGCTATGATCAGCAGAACGATAATCGGCACGGTGCTGATTTCTGCTCAAGACAAAGCAATGCTCAACTTCCTCAAAAACTAATCTCTCTAGATGAAAGTCCTGAGTCCATACCAAGAGAGGAACAGGCACACAGACAGATGCCTGTCTTAAAAAACAAAAGACTAACCTAAACATGGAATGGGGAACTTGATGTTGCTGGAATAAAACTCCCTTACTGTTGTTACGCTGGCTGGGAATGATGGAAGTTGAAGTCCAACAACAACTGGAGGGGTCACAGTTCCCCACTCCTGACCGAAACTCTGCATTATATTGCACACAAGCAACTCAGGCATCATATATGAACTGGAATTCTGCTTGAGGGTCTGCCTACCAAGAGTCAAGAGAGAATACATCCCTGTTCTATCTTCCTGGGTTGAAATTATGTTAAGGGGGTATCTTCCCCTTCAGCTCCTTCCTGATGTGCTGAAATGCCATGTTCTCAGATGCAGAGAGGTCTCCCCACGTTCACAGGGTCACACCAGACTGGGGGATCATCTTGCAGGGAGGTAACATATGGAGAGGGAAATGTTTCGGGCACCTTTCAGATATGCCTCTATTCCACTCCTAAAAACAGACCCTGGGCCTCTCTCTACTTTCTGCATGCTTGGGGAAGATCTGGGTTTTAAACATTTAGATCTGCTGCTCTTGTAGCTAGATTAGCCTGGAGGTGGGGGGGGGGGTCCTTGCTTTCTAACCAGTTTGACATTTAATCAAGAAAACGGAAATGCTTGAAAAAGGCATGGGCTATTTCTGTGCTGGGAGACCTGCAACCATCCAAGTATGAATCATTAGGGTGGGAAGAAGCTGTCACTTCAGTATCTTGCACAATAGAGAGAAGAAAGCGGATAAACATTTTTCCAGCCTTTGAGATTAATTTGGGACTAGCTTGTCCCATGTGCTTGCAGTTGCTGCTTCAATCTACTACAGCTAGCACAAGGTTGTTGTTGAAAACACAGAGCCGGCTGCAACACTACTCCCCAATTGGCTTACAGTTTCTTGCCACCACCCCTCAACCTGCCTTCAAACTGAGGGAAGGGGAACACAAAATCTGCAAGGCAGGAAAGCACTTAATAAATTCTCCCCTTCGCTGTGTGCCAGACACTAATCTGTTGTTCCCTAGCTCCCTCCCCCTTAAACTAAAGAGCACCTATCATTTTGGGACTAATTCTTGGGGTGGGAAAGGACACATCCAAAGCCCAGGGTCCAATTTATAAATTTAAAGGTGACTGTCTAAAAAGCCAATGCCAGCCTTCCCCAGCCTGGTGCATTGCAGGTGAACCAAAAGTCTCATAAGCTCCAGTCGCCATGTCCAATGGTCAGAGGTGGCAGGCGTTGTATTATTGAAGAGCTGCAGGGCATCAGGTTTGGAAAGACTGGCCAACATTATACCATCTCAGCAAGGGGCTCCAAACTTATGGGCAGGGCTTTATTTCCAGCCGGGACTCACAGGAACCCAGTTCCAGCAGCTCTCAGCTTTTATAGCTCTTTGGCTCTTTGCCTTTAAGCTGGAGTTACACTAGAAAGCTGCACTTAGAGGACAGCCTTCTGTAGAGCAGGACACATGGTCACCCTTCTGTAAACATCCGGTCTTATAGGGAAATGATCTTACACATGGTCATGATTTTGGCAACTATTATGTGGCTGTCAAAGGCCAGCCATTACAGACAGAGGGTGATATTCCATGCTTGTCCTACTCAAGGTAGGTCCATTGAAATTAATGGATAAGATTAACTCTGGTTTAATTTGTCAATTCCAAGCAGCGCTTGGCTAAATGCAACCCAAACTTTCTTATCACATGAATGCAATGTTGGTCAGAGCAAGCCTTTAGAGAAAAAAGTTCTGCCTCCACCCAGAGGAAACATTTTCTTCTGTCCTCAGGCTTTGGAATGCAGTTGCGGAGTCAGGTCTCACACAAATGAAATATTTCCCCTCCTTTCTTGTAGGATTGCCATCTCTCCCCCCCTTTTTTAAAAGGAAGATGGCTCTATGCTTTTAAGAGCTACACAGCAAGCAGAAATTACACTGATGTTAAAAGTGATGTTGTTGTTCTGCCTGAGTCATTATCACCAGAGTAGACACATTTCCCATTTGATAATGGGCTAATCAGAGCATTAGATTTTAGAACTCTCAATATGATGTTTTCTGCAAACTTTTTCAGTGTGTATGGTAGGATGACTTTAGCCACTGGCATACGGTAGTTGCTCCTAGTTACTCTCTTGTCGCTGATTCTCAGCAGCAAAGTTTGCTTTGGTTTAAAATGAACTTGATGCAGGTGACAGAGCACTGCAGGTCATTGTGGCAGCGGCAGCAACAAAATCCTTATGTCTGCCACAATTCTAACAAGTGGTCAAGCCTGAACTTCCTAGTTTTAAAATTTCAAAAATGAGGTGGGGGACATATATGATCATTCTTCTTTTTCTGACCTTCAGTTTCTACAGTGTCCAGAAAATTTTGCTTCCAGTGAAAATAGAGGAACAAAAGGAGGTGGAAGATCTGCAGAAGTAACAACTGAGCATATAAATGGAAGGAGATGACAAAGGTGCCCCCCCCCACTAGGAGGAAACTCTCCTCTCCCCAGGGAACTGTAATTTAAGTACCGTAATACAGAACAACATTTGTCTTTGAAGGGGTATCTCAAATGAACTGTTTAATGCCGATATCTGCAGAGATGCAAGACCATCAGCATAAATTAATTATTAGGGAGCACACGGCAGCATTATTGAATGGGGCGGACGGGGGGGGGGGGAGGTGAGATTCCAATGCAAACCTAAAGAGTGGAAGAGCAAGATAAATACTAGGAAGCAGCAAGTAAGCTCCTTATCAGACTCTGTGGTTTTGGATGGCATATGGTCAGTCTCATTAGCATATCTTAATTAGGAATTAGCCTATCATTTGTGGAACAAATCATGATTTAAGACACTTGGGGTTAGAAATAATTAATTTATGCTTTTAAAAGGCACATTTTGGTATGTGTTGAAAGTGCCGGGTATATAGAACACACAGCCATCCATTTAACTTTTCCTCCTTTCCTTTACCTAAGACACATAAGAAAAGTCCACCAGCTTTAAAATGCTAGTTTGACTTCCCACTTACACACAAAACTGTTGCTCATGTCGTATAAACACAGCTGCACCTCTAAACAGTTTGCTCAGCTGATCTCTTCTAAGCATTCTCTTATTATATTTTTTAAACCTATTTGAATAGGCTTTAAAGTCTCACTTCGAAAGCAATAGCGTCCAGCCTAACCATAATGGATGGAGAAAACAGACTTGCTGCCTGGTGCGAATAAACAATTCTGCAGACAATTTCTTTCCAGATGTAGTTGGACTACAACACCCATCATCCCTGAAGACATGCTGGCTGGGGTCATTGGAAGCTGGAGTCCTGCAAAATCTGGGAGGCCCAAGTTTCCTTGTTTCTTCTCTAAACCTTGTGCAATAAATGAGCGACAGCTGTACGATTTTATTTATATCTATAAGATTTTGCAGACTTTGGCTGTGAACTGGGGCCCTGCAAAAAAAATAAAAAATCAAGTTGCGCCCCACTGCTTCAAATTGGGCCCCACTGGCTAGCCCTCAGTCTCATAGTTGCTGGGCCTGAGTTGCCCTGCCCTTGCATGAAGTCTTGGGTTTGCAATTTTGGGAGAGGGGAGACTGCCCACTGGGGAGCGGGATGGCTAGGAAGGCCTCCTAGATTTAGAGGCACTAGGCTTCAGCCTACTGAAATCCGGCACTGGGTTAAGGCGGCAGCCACCCCTCTGCCGCCACCATCGCTGCAGCATCAACACCCCAAACGTGTCCTGTAGTATTTATTTGTTTGTTTATTTAGCCACACACCCCCGGCCAACCAGATTGGTCAACCCAAGGAGAGACTCCCTAATGGTGTGGGGGCTAGTCACACCCCCCGTGCAGAGGGGAGAGCTCGTGATGAGCCCGCAAAAAGGAAATGGCTTTGGTGGTGGGCAGGCGCTTGGGGGCCGCAAGAAATTGCTTTTTCAAAATTGCCTGGGGGGCCGTTTGAAACCAGCCCGGGGCGAGCAAGTGGCCCCCAGCCTGGACTTTGGACATACCTGAGCTAGTGGAATAGGGTGCTGTGTGGCTCCCCCAACAGTTTATCCAGTTTGCAAAAAGGAAAGGAAATGAAAAGCTAGGGATCTGAGCTAAGAGATGGCCTTTAAACGAGTTCCTGGGGGCTGCTTTGTACTGGACCCACCGGCCTGACATAAAACTGCCCCGTCTTTTTCTAAATGCAAGGCAGCTTTTTGGTATTTTCAGTACTGGGGAGGGGGAGAAGAGGTTTGCCCTCCTTCTTGAACCACTTTGGCTGAAGTGGAGTACATTGGCATTTCAAATAGGCTGCCTGATACTCCCCCCCTCCCCGAGGTAGTCCCATTAACCTTGCACTTCTTATTTCTGCACAATGGCTGATAGAGGGAGAATCAGGTATAAAGGCTTGGAAATCTTTAATCTCTCCAAGCCTCAGTTCTTAATCTGTCAAACTGCAAGAACGATATCCCAGCTTCCCCAGTGATGAAGATAAATCCATTGATGTGAAGATGTGAGGATAAAGTCAGCCCACTGAGATGACTTTAGAGGCGGTAGATAACAGAGCAGAGAATTTCACTGAGGGAAATGAGAAGGGGGGAAGGCCACACACCCGTTTGGCTGGCAGCGACTCCTCTTGGTCGCCACAGGGACATTGAGGGGCTGAAGAAGCGGATGTAGCTGCCAGGAGGTCACGAATCGACACATTGTCAGGCTTTTTGAAATTCTGCTTGTAATTTTAATCCCAGCTGTCATTTGCAAGCTTTCAAGATGGAATTGCAAAAGTGCAATTTGCAGTTTCATTTTAAAAAAGCATTTCACTTTCCTAACCGGAGGAAAGGGGTTCTGGGTACTGTAAATGTATCAAAGGTTTCCATTGGCAACTGCAACAGACTAGCATGCTACCAATTCAGCAGCTCACATGACTTGCCTCTCTGTAAAATGCTCATTTAGACCCTTAAGGAACACTAAAAATAACAATTTTTCTTTGTTTTGATCACTGGCAAATGGGTCACGAAGAAGTAATGAATACTTCAAAATGATGCTGTTTCCCTTTGTGATTTCAATGTCGTTTTTGCCACGGGGCTCCCACCTCACAGCAAATATCCAACATAGACTACTGCAGAATAATTGCAGATTTTTCCAGGGCCATGTGAAGTGGAGGTGTGTTGCTTTGGGGGGGGGGGTAAAGTATTTTTGAATCGTGGCTGCATCCTTTAAAAGGGCACATTCTGGGATTCTTTCATTTGCCAAATGTGGGTACTTCAATTGCAGCGCCTGACTCATCAATCTGGTGTTTGGTTGCACCATGTCCCCATAACTGCCATTGGCTTCAGTGATTGCTCATCATTTTGATGAAAACAGGAGGAATGTAATCCAGCCCACAGCTATTCACATTCCAACTCCCATTGGAATGAGTGGGATTTAAGTGCATGTAATTGTGGGCTGAATGGACCGCAGCCAGAGTGGCTTATCGAGATAGTCTAATCATAGGTGCTGGCTTTTGTACAGTGAATATTTGAATCTTTTTTGGAGGGGCAGAGGGACGTGAAGGGATGAAAGAGATGGCACTAGGGGGTAGTAGTGGGATGCGTGTGTGTATAAAACAATGTAACAGGTTAGGTGCTAGGTGTGCCATTATATTTCTTTCGCCAGAAGACAGAGTGGCATTTGAACAATGAATATTTCACAATACTCACCCTCTTTCTTCCTAGGCTTTAGCGTGGGGCAGGGGGGAGGGCCAGCAGCTGCTGCTGCTTGTTCTATGTCTCCCCTTTTTTTATCCTGGTATTAGAGAAGAGGCAGGATGGAAGAAAGAAAGAAAGAAAGAAAGAAAGAAAGAAAGAAAGAAAGAAAGAGAGAGAGAGAGAGAGAGAGAGAAGGGGCCATTTCATTTTCTCTGTGGATGATAAAGGAGATGGAGGAAAGACAATGGGTTTGTGTATGTTTGTATTAAATGTCTATTCCACCTTGCCTCCAAGGAGCTCAAGATAGTGTACATGCTGCTCTTCCCGCCTTTTATCGTCATAGCAACCCCTGTGAGATACGTTAGGCTGAAAGAAAGTGACTGGCCCCAAAATACCCAGTGACCTTCATGATGGGCACAATACTAGAATGGCTCTCTCAGCTATTCTTAGGCATTTCCTGTAATGTTCTCTCCTGAAGCCAGGTCAACAGTTGACCTTGGGTGTCCTGCCAGTGGAAGCCTTGGCCATACCCCTCAACTGTGGCAGGAAAACAGGGGCATCCTATTATTATTGTTATTATTATTATTTGCACAAGAGCACGGCAGCCATTTTGGATCCTGGAAAACGGCACCCCAGTTTTTCACCTCAACCTGTTTGAGGCTATGCTTGTCCAGCCATTCTCTGCATTTTGGAACTGGGCCCTACTTCTACTACTAATACTGCTAAATTTTTGATGTAATCACTAGACCTTTACTGTCTTTTTCATATGGGGTTACAAAACCAGCCTTAAAGTGTTCAAAATATAAGGAATCGTTATTCCTAGGCATGTATGAAGAGCTCTGGGTTACTTGGGTTGATCAATCACAGTTACCTCATGAAAAGCATGAGCACAAACACTAAAACTAAAGCTGCTCTTGACTTCTCAGCCTCTTGTTGATTGTATTCCTGCTGGTTAGATATAAGAGAGTAGTTTCAGTTAAATGTTCTTCCTTCTTTCCCATGTGGTTCTGTTCACTCTGACGTGCTTGCCTTCTATCTGAAGATGTGGCGCTGCAGCATTTGCATGGAAGAACCAGGAGGATGTTCTGAAGACTTCTAGTATGCTTTGAGTGCTTTTGCTGGAAATTTGGAGGACATCCTCCAATTCTGCCTCCCACAAAGCAGTCTCCGGCGCATCAGCCACACAGGTTCCTTCATTTTCAAGGTCACTAGCAAAGCATGTGCAGCCTTGGACATGACTGCAGAAGGGAGTACAGGTTGCCAGTTTCTACAGTAATTGGCAGTCAAGGCAGAGCTCCTTGGCTTCTACCTGCCAAATCCAAACCAGAACGTTACTGATCAGTGGTAAAAACTATTGCTAGTCTTCCCCTGACCTCTAGTGGCATTGTGTGAAAACAACAGAGCACAGATCCTGCCCTGATGCACTTGAAGGAGGAACGCTGATTTGGAAATTGTAGGTCAGAAATTATTAAATCTTCAGGATCCCTGCTTTACTATGCAATTCCTGTAGTGGCTGAACCATAATATACAAAAATAATTCAATGCAGGTACTGTATATATATCCTTTCCAGATCTATGTCTCACTTTTAACCCAAACATGCACTTGGGGACTGTTTTTTAATCTTTTACCATATATTTGTATGGTGCTCCTCTACAACCAACCTCGGATCAGGGCTTGGATCCTCTGGTGCAGAGCTTTCCAGACTTTGCATGTTGGTGTCACACTTCTTAGACGTGCATCATTTCACAAAACAGTCATTCTGTTTTACTAGCAAACCAGAGGTTAAATTAACCCTTTCTAGCCATGGAAGGAGCACGGGGAGCATTCGTGTGACACACCTACACACTGCAGCTGACACACTAACATGTCACGACACACAGTTTGGAAAGCTCTGCTCTAGTGGGTCCAGACCTGCCAGTTGAAGACCAGTGTTTTAAAGTAAAGTGCCACGGCATTTTAGAAATGAAGCATGCTTGTTTTGAAATCAGTCCCACTGCAATAAACATGCTTAGAACTGGGTTGTAAGAGCCTGTCTAGATTATCAGTAGCTTCATGTGATGGATTGACTGCAGATGTGGAATCTGCTATCTGAATGCTTTCCCACATTAAGAAACACAAAATCACTCTGAAGATACAAAGCTAGCAGGTGAGGGAGACGACTATAGCATCACATAGCATTCAAAATTAGATACTATCATTAAAATGAAGCAGAAGAGAATTTACATCCATATGCACATGCATAGGTATCTAAAGCAACAAAAACAAGGAACTTTAATAAATAAATAGGAGCAAAAATAAGAGGGAGTCTTTATACATTCCTCGTTCATAAATAATTGTTATATATTCCGATGCTGGTATTTACGAGATTTCTACCAGTATATGTGGTTGGATATCTTCTTGTGTATTATTACACCAATATATCACAAACATACTCCATTTTTTAGTAGATAGATATTAGCTTGTCAACTCTCGCTTACCCTGATTATATTAGTTAGTTTATCCATATTTACTAAATCCCATATACTCATAACCCACTTGTCCAATGTAGGGGCTTGGTATTGTTTTCCAGGAGGAGCAAATTGTCCTATGTGCAGCTATTAATACTTAGGCTATTTCCATGACTTCTTATAGGATGAAGTCCTTTACGTAGCCAAACAAAATGACTGGTGAGTTTGCTGACAGGTTATAGTCCATGATAATTTTAAGAAGATTAGAATCATTGCCTGGCAAGAGGAAATGTGGCTCCAACACAAGTACTCTGTGTGCATTTTCCCAAGCTGGAATACCTGCCTGGGAACTATACTACTCACAGAGCTACAGATCATCCTCACGGTACTCAGGATTCTTTGGGGGATGTCATGTGATTTAATTGTGCTTTAAATGTATGGTGTGTATGCAGATTGAAACTTTCATTCTGAGGGCAGCTCCTATAAGGTTTCTTCTGATCTCAACAGCTCTCTCTCTTTAAACATCATGAATGCAGAATAGCAGACAATGCTCTGATCAGAGGGAAAGGTAGGGTTTAGTGTGGTGCACTTAGGTAATTTTAGGACTTAATGGCCTTACACCTCAGTCCACCCCTCTTTAGATGGCACTTACTTCAACATGTGGTAAGTCAGCCTTGCTGCATTTGGAGCCCTCCTGCTCATTAGGGCCCAGAGTAGGGCGATGAATCTGTGGCCCAAAGTCCTGTCCAGAGACTTATAAGGTGGCTCCCAATGAAATTCAGAAGCCTCACTACTGACAGCTTTAGCCAGATGTTGCCCACATGACCTTAAAGAAAACTCTCACTGCTACTCCTCACTACCCCAAGCCACCAATTAGTTGACCACTGAGATTGGCTGGTTGTTTCTAAACATACTGTGAGGACTTTACACAGACTTGGAGGCACTATTCTTTCTGGACTTGTCCCATGTTTTCAATATTTCCTATTACCACCCTGAGCGTGTCTTCTTAACTAATTCTGCTCCAAAACCTGTCCCAGTCTTCTAATGCTAATTGTGTATATATTTTTGATGAGGTATGCCTGTCTCCTTCTCTGTTTCCTTCTGTCCTGCTGAGAAAGCTACAGATCACAAATCTCCACTAAAATACATTCCTATATACCTGAAGGAGCATCTCCACCCCATCGTTCAACCCCAACACAGAGGTCTATTTACAGAGAACCAGGCAGAGGGCCTTCTTAGTAGTGGTGCCCGCCCTGTGGAATGCCTTCCCATCAGATGTCAAGGAAATAAACAACTATATGACATTTAGAAGACATCTGAAGGCAGCCCAGTTTAGGGAAGTTTTTAATGACTGATGTTTTAATGTATTTTCAGTCTTTTGCTGGAAGCCGCCCAGAGTGGCTGGAGAGACCCAGCCAGATGGGTGAGGTAGAAATAAATTATTATTACTATTATTACTGTACCTTTGTGGATGAGAGCAGATTGCCTTGCCCAGAACTGGATCTTCCAAATTTGATAGTCTGCACCAATCGCATAGGAGAGATCTATACAATGGTATGCACTTAAACCAGTTCAGAATGTGTTGTTGTTTCTCCAAGAAACCAAGAAATTTCACCACATGCTTCAACACGCAGCGCTCAGGGGGTGCAGAAGGTAGTGTTTTTGCCAAGGTAGTTGGCAAAGAGATGGAGATGGGGTTGAGGACAATGGGAAGAGCTTGAGGGTTGGAGCTATGAGCACTTGGGGCCAAGAATTAACCACCCCTTATAATTATTAATATGAGATTTTGCAATTTAACCTTTTTTTTGCATGTGGGTGGGGCAGGGGAGATCCATGCAGTGGTATTGAGTGGGTTGTATCGAAAGGTGCCCATATGGAAGCAGAAGATGTCTCCTGCTGTTTCACACCTAACCTGGAATGCTGCCTGAGTTCCCTTCAGAAAGCTTGGAAGCAAATTCAAAGCCATTCTTCCATTTGTGCAAACTTCTGTGCCTTGGAAACATGAGAACCTGCTGATTATAGAACTGTGTGAATTCATCGGCTAATTATTGCACAAGCCTTTACAAAACAATGCTAGAGGCTATTTTTGCTTATAACACTAAGTGTTACCTTCATAATTATAGCCAACGTGATTTCTCCCTGTTGCCCAAAACAATAAATCCCATAACTTGGGTGTGGTTCACAAGCAGCAGTTTTCCATATTTGACTTTTGTTCTCCTCTTAATAATCCAAAAATGAAATTCATTTTAATAATTTCAGGGCACACTGGTTCTTTTGGGCCTTACAGGCAGCGTGGGACGCGGGTGGCGCTGTGGTCTAAACCACTGAGCCTCTTGGGCTTTGCCGATCAGAAGGTTGGCGGTTCGAATCCCCGTGACGGGATGAGCTCCCGTTGCTCTGCCCCAGCTCCAGCCAACCTAGCAGTTCAAAAGCACACCAATGCAAATAGATAAATAGGTACTGCTGCGGCAGGAAGGTAAATGGCGTTTCTGTGCACTCTGGCTTCCGTCACAGTGTTCCGTTGTGCCAGAAGCAGTTTAGTTATGCTGGCCACATGACCCAGAAAGCTGTCTGTGGACAAACGCCAGCTTCCTCAGCCTAAGAGATGAGCACCGCCACCCCAAAGTCACCTTTGACTGGACTTAACCGTCCAGGGGTCCTTTACCTTTTTTTACCTTACAGGCAGCAACAAACCTCCTGGAGTTTTGAATAGAAAACCAAGGAATGGTTAACATCTCCTTATCTTAACTGCTACATCAACATAATGGTAGGCATTGTGTTACAAAATAAGAGTGAAGCCTCTTATTTAACAACACAATACTTTGAAGCCATTCAGCTTGGGACTCATGAAATCTGGGCCCTCAAAAAACATGTGTGGGGAGACTAAAAGTGTAGCATTACAGACCCCAAATATCTTGAGGAGATTTTGGTCCACCAGTATCACGAGGTAGGCTTTGAAATGATTAGTTTTGAAAAACACAGTACATTGGCTTTGCTTTGGTTTGTAGCTTTTGGCATACTCTCACAATGTATTTTAAACTTCCCCTCACAGCCACAAGGCCTGAAATTCTCCATGCTGCACAAAAGATCTGTGGTTTCTCCCCCCCTACCAGCACCATTGACCTGTGGTTTACAGTGTAGTTGCCTTGGTTTAAGTGATACAGCGATACCTCGGTTTAAGAACAGTCCTGTTTAAGAACGATTTGGTTTACGAACTTCACAAAACAGGAAGCAGTGTCCCAGTTTGAGAACTTTACCTTGGTCTAAGAATGGAATCTGAATGGTGGAAGGGCAACAGCTGCAGGAGGCCTCATTAGGGAAAGCGCACCTCAGTTTAAGAATGGTTTCGGTTTAAGAAAGGACTTCCGGAACGGATTAAGTTTGTAAACCGAGGTACCACTGTACTCTACATGTGGTTTAGCCTTTATATTCTGCTATCTCCTGACATCAGTCCTCTGAATCACCCAGCCATGTGGTCGTGCCACCACAGATCAGCCAGCCCATATTTGAAATCAAACTTGATGCAGCCAGGGGAAAAGAACAACATTCATACATGGGAGAAAGAAATCAATTCCAGCAAGACTCTTTGTTTCTGATAACGGGAACTGGATTATTGTCATTTTTGTCTTTAATATATCCCTACAGTTAGGAATGGTTGTATCAAAATATTTACAAAGACCACACACGAAACAAACTTCAAGAAACAGCAAGTACAATAGAAGGATGTAGCCACCAAATTACAAAAGTTGTACATGGGGGGGGGGGAGGATGTAACAAAAGAAAGAAGAAGAAAAATACTGTTGATACTAAACTTGCAGCCTTGAATTTGTCTCTCCCCGTTTCATGTGACTGGAGTGGAGCAAGGCAGTGAGAGCGACAGCCTCTTAATTTTCATAGTTTCCACGCATTATCCTAAGTGATCTAAATGGCAAGACCAAAAGGGTTGAAAACCCTGATGCAGACAGTCACGATGACATAATAATTCTTTCCATTTCCTGCTTGGCCTTCGGTTTGCAACATTTAATTAGCTGAACTACTTCTCATGCCCTGGGAGATGTTATATGAGATGATGGCATGGGGGCGGGGAGTGAGGAATTAAAACCAACACAACAGAGAGAAGGCCCTTCTCCGACTCCATTCAGCTACGCAGAATCCTGTGTCTGGAGCACTGCTCTAAGTCATATGCAACATTTCTTGAGGGATATAAGGTCTGCTGCCATGGGCATGGTTAACCACAGAAAAGCAGCAAACAAATAAACGGGTGATAGTTAGTTTAAGGCTTTTCTAAGGTATACATTATAGTGCCAAGGCAAGTCTGATATTATAAAACCCTATTCTAAAAAACAACCCCCAACCCTATTCTATGTGACAACCAAGAGGAAGTTGCCTATTGCCTATAGATGAAAAAAAATAAAATCCAATTTGGTGCTTGGTCCCATGAGCCTAAGTTGAATGCCTCAAAAGATCTGACTGCAAGCAGACCTTCCAAACTTACTGCTTGTCGAATACACACATCACAGACCTAACCATTTGGTGGCAACATGGGGGCTCCATCTGATCTTCCTAGTGCAGCTGCGTTAAATAGGTACACAGTGGGCTCTAATGGAAAGTCACACTCTAACAACATTCATCAGAGCCCTAATAACTCTATTCCACATAATTAAGGTCCTTGCCTGCCTTCCTCTCCCCCGTCCCACCTTCTGCCACCCACATTCACCCCTTTTTTCATTCCTTGCTGGTTGTTTCCCCTCTGATCTCCTCAGCAGCAGCAAGTCTGTTCCTGGGGAAATGAGATGGTGATGGAAGTGTCTTTAAAAAAAGTGGCTTGCAGTGGTTTTAATGCTGGAATTTGGCTTTATGTCAGTCAAGGCATGCCTATGTTGTGTGTCGTTTGCTTGTCAAGAAAAGGGAGGCAGGGTTCTGCCCCAGAGTCCCTGACATGCTCAGCCCTTGTCCCAGCACTACACCTTCCAGATTGAGTGGGAATGTTCTCCCCAGTGGAAATCACTGGGAAGCATATCATAGCTGCTAAAATTTAAGGAAGAAAGCTGCACCTTATAACTTTTCCAGATTTTCTGAAGTGAGGCAGAACGTCAAGGTCCTTTAAGATGGGATGCATATGTTAGTTTCTGAGAAAAGAGATAAGATCTGACTATTTGGTTCTTCAAGCACATTCCTGGTGTCAGGATCCGTGACAGTGGAAAGTCTATTGCTCAATCTCTCTCCCTCTCTCCCTGATTTATTTCTGAGATTGGGCACGTTAGGTGAGCAGTGTCTTTGGGCAAACAGTTCTCATAGCAAAGCAACTTCGCATCCCTCCCACAAGCCCCCCATATTTCCAATCCGCCCTCCCAGTTTCTCCCCTGCTCCCCTCATTTCTTTCTGAGCACAAGATACAGAATCCCAACGATGAAACTGAAGCAGAAGCAGATCCAGGCAAGTATGAAGGAGTAGCCGTGATGGTCTAGACTGCTTTTGAAGTATTGTGGAAATCGGGCCGTGTAGATGGAGACGGAGATCAGAATGAACAGCCCTGAGGAGGGAAAGAAAGAATAAACCTTTGGTCCATCCAAATGATCTCAAGTGACTCCTTTTCAACATGAATTCTGCTTCTAGCCCAAAGATCGTCATGAATAGCACCCCCTGCCCCATGATTATCTCAGTAATTTACTTGGAGACGCATGTATAGGAGGCACTTATGTACCAGGCACACAGCCAGCAAGGGAGCTCAGATTCTGAGTTTTCATTTAATACAAAAAGTAAGTCTCTAGCCTATGTAGAAAGAAAGTTATGGGGCAAAATGTGCATGTACCCTTCTAACTGATTTCTGTGAAATCAGCCAGAATGACTGCTCCTGCCTTGCAGTACTTTTAGCTAAGTAGTGAAGTAGGTGCTGTGATTTATGTGTCAGTTGTTTAGTCAGCAGGAGATAGGAATACCTGAGGTTTTCCTTTCCCCTTTTATTTCACTTTTCCTACTTCTGAATAATTTTCTAGTTCTTAGAATCTTTGTAGTTTGCACTTCCTTTCCCCCCAGTAAGACAGGGTGCACTGTTCTGGATTAATCTAAGATCAGGTACTGTACTCCCTAGAAGTTCTTTCCTGGAAATACCAGCACACAGTAAGTGTGGGTGGATATTAAGTTGTTCCCTGTGGCATGGCAAATGCAAAAGGTGAAAACTTTGCAAAGAGGCCTGGACGTGTCTCCTGCTATGCAGTAGCACTCGTTAAGAATATACTGTATAGTTAACTGACAGAACAATGGTATTCCTTTCAACTCAGGAGTAAGTCTCTTTGTGTTTTAATTGTGCTTATTCCCAAGTAGATGAGTACAAGATTGTAGTCAAGTTTTGGGTTTAGGGTTGGCACTGGGGGAAAGAAGGGTTTTTATGCAGGCAGAAATTCCATAGGTTAAGCTTTTTCTAGTTTGAAATACGGGGGAAACTTCACCGGTTCAAATTTTAATACATGTGTGGCCAGCAATTAAATTTTGGACCCTGCACCCCCAGGCAAAAGAGGACATAGATCAAGTCAAAATTTCCGAAGAACAAATTCCTCAAGCTTCCCTAATTGTAACCAACTTGAGCCCATGGGAAATAATCCACAATTCCTGTGAGAGCATAACAAAACAAAGCAGCACATTCTGTGTGTGCCTCACTTACAGCAAACCAGCATAATGGCTCCTGTCATGTAGAAGCGCTTCCCTTTCTCCATGGTGAAGAGCTGCACCACAAACATGACCAGGGAGACAAAGGAAAAGATGATGGCGAGGATCATGAAGGCTTGCACTGCCTTGAGTGCATCTAGTGACACACAGAAGAGAGAGAGAAAGGTGTGAACGTGAAGTCACAATCCTTGTCAAAATACATGACTGTTGTTTCAAACAGTGCACATTACTCAGATGAAAGTAAATGGACCCTTACTGAGGTCGTCTTCTTCAAAACGAAGATCCCCGCAAACCCCGTTCACACACTGAAGCCACAGGCCTGAGGAGTTTGTTATGCCCGATTGAACCTGACCTGCCATCCAGACCTAAAAGCAAAACAGAAGAGATGTGAATGTTTTTTATTGCTTCCCTTCCCTTGCCAGGCTAAATCTAGAAAGGAAAACAATGGCGAGTTCAGCAATGCCCTTCTAGAAGTGTCACTATTCACAAGGTATTGTGATTTATATTATTATATCCAAAAATGGTTGCCTCTTTTTTTGTTTTTCGCAACAAAAAGGTTTCTGAGTTATACTGCCAGAAATCTGACATCAGTGTACAACATGGAAAATGTGCATACATGTATGAACTTTTGCTCATTGTGACAGGGGCAAGGGAATCATTCACTCAAATTCAGAGGTGTACCTAGGCTCCCTTGCATACTTGGCAAGGAGCTGCATCAGCACCTCTGAAGCCAGGAGAGATCATGGACCAGAAATGGAAAAGTTTGCTTTTTTCACCTTTCACGCTCCACTAGCAACTTCATCCACAGCCATTGAGGTCAGGTGTGCTCTACTCCGCCTCCACTCCTCCTCCTCCTCCTCAATTGGTCCATCTATCTGCCTGTCTGCCTCCCTCACACCGCTCACTGATTTCCCTTTTGCCCCCTCCCTCCCCTTTTCCTCCTCCTGTAACTCTCGCCTGCTCTCTTCATATGTCTTCCCTCCAAGCTCCACTGGGCACTCCACTCGCAATTCTAATAGCACCACTGGTCGGCTGGGGAGAAGACACCACGCGGCTACTTCAATGACCCATGCCAATGACCCAATTCCTCCACCAAGATGCCCTGAGGAGCCTGCATACCTCACCCAGCCACCCAAAGAAGCACGCCAGGGAGTGCTGAGCCATAGTGGAGAGGTGCAATTTTGGCACTCCTCCTTGCACCTGTGCCCTTGGCGGGCACCAACCTACCCAACCCCTAGGTATAGTCTGCTCAAATACTGATGTGAGCACACAAAAATATCACAAAAGTAGAGTCAATAATATGAGCAGAATCAAAATTTTGAATATAGTAGCAAACACACAGGAAAAGAATAATAAAAAGCAGAGTTCCGTGGGTCAGAAATGATGGAGATGTAGCCAAATACGTTGCTAGGAGGAAAAGTAAGATGTGGCTTAAAGCTGATTGGTGTGAGATTCAAAAAGGCTTGGGAAATATTGTTAGACTCCAACTCCCATCATCAGTCCCAGCCAAAATAGCCAATGATCAGGAAAGATGGGAGATGAAATACAGCAACATCTGTAGATGACCACAGATTAGCTCACCCCACCCCCCACCCCCCACTCTAGGAATGATTACTCAGAAGCTCTGAGAAGATCATCTGGCACATCTCATGAACAGTCCTCCAAATGAATCATCCGTATGATGCCAGCTTGGACAGAAGTTTTTATTATTTGTGATGGATTGTTATTGTTCTGCGATGAATTTTTTATTGAAAGCCCCTTGGGATAATTTAATAGAAAAGCAGTATATAAATATTTTAAATAAATGCATAAATAATAAAGAAGTATCTGGAAATTATGCCGCAGCATGAGGGTTATGATCTGAATCCATGAGACGTGCCATTCCGTAATCTGTTGGCGGATGTGTGTGATTTTGAAAAGGTGGATGACCTTTTTCAGAGGCTGTTGCTTAAGTGCTCCTTATGAGTTGCTTTTGTCTGTGGTGGCTGTTGGGGAACTCTTACAACTACCAAGCTGAAAATCGATCCTTTTGTTCTGTTTATCTTTGAATGGCAGTCTTCAGCTTTTTCAGACCCAGATCTACTTGGAAGCCAAACATACATTTGGGCATTGGCATTGGGCATTGGAAGAGGGTTGTGGTGGGTACAACCCGCCCTGGGTGTCATCCCTGGGGGGGGGGTGACATCCCACACGCACGCCACACGCACCCCCCTGGGATGCTAGCCTTGCCCCCAAGGGCAGCTAGCCCCGCCCCAAGGTGCACAGCATGTGTGCCGCTCTGGATGCCAGAGCAGCTAGCTCCGCCTCTGCATTTAGGGACCTATTTCTTCATTTATTTATTTTACCATATATTTATATGGTGGTGATAATGGTGGTGCTGTGATTCACCAATGTCTCAGATCATTTCTGGAGATGGGCATCTAACTCTTGGAATCACTCTAGATGTGCTGCATGGTTCAATGGATGTGGGCTCCCATTGGATCACACTTCTGACAAGGCCCTTAAACAGTCCTCGTAGCTGGTTACCCATGATATATATAAGGGTATCCCGGCATTCTTCCCAAGTTCAGTGCCCTGCTGAAAGGGCAAGAAGCTGCTTCTGAAAAGGTAATCATTTTCTGGGAGTGACTATAATCTTCCCAAGCCTCTCTCTGGGCAGTACACAGTACACAGACCACAGACGTCTGTTGCCTCGGATCTCCGCTGAGACAGGAATTGTGCCAAACTCTGGAACAACAGAGTGCTGAGAAAACTCACTGCGGTTTCCTGATCTCTTTGGCTTCAGGAGGCCTTTCCTGTTGTTGTTCAATGTTTCCCAATGGCTTGTTTTTTCAAAATAAATAAATGGCCGCCTGTTCTCAGACAGGACTATCCAGCAGGGGTCATCATAAACTAAAGCAAAGGAGCAGCTCTAGGTTAGCTTGAGCAGCCAAGAGTAGAATGCAGAAGGACCTTTGCATTCTCATGACAAGTCAGTGGTACCAGCTACTCTGAAATCAACCCCAGCAAATCCAGTGGAGTTTACTTTGTAGTTAGCAGGTTTACTAATTCAGGACTAGGTGTAAGTCATTTAAACCACCAGTCTTCTCTAGACCATGTTCAACTGAGTCACCCTGGAGACATGGAAGGGCCTCATATAAATTTCTGCTTTTCTGATCTCAGATAAGCTTTTCAAATCCTTCACCAAAATTCCTAAAATGACACATACTTCCTGCATGCCCAAGGATTGCTTAGCCATGCCGTTCAACCATTGCAAAGGAAATTAGTGCTTATGTGGCAGCTGAAAAGGCAAGGAAGGTGAGAGTGTGTTAGTTCAGGAATTGAAGGGAAGAGGATGCAGTTGTTTTATTAAAGCCCAACGCAGACACTCTTCTTTCCAGGCACTTAAACCAGTTTCTCCAGAGGAACTGCTTAAGCAGCCTTAAACATTAGCTGGTAAAGCAATGATGCTGACAAATTAGAAAGAACATCAGAGAGTGTATAGGAATATCTAAGCAGTTCCAACTTTAGCTGTGCAAGTAATAATTTCTTGACCAGAAACACAATAAATCAGCTTGTCCCCAGCAGCTTGAAGCCAAGGGCAGCCTTGGCTACCTCTCTCCCTTTCCCTATTGATGTCACCTGGTGCCCCCCCCATGCTTTGCTGGCAAGGGCTGTTTGAAGTTGTAGGCCCAAACATCTGGAGGGCACCAAGTTGGGAAAGGCTGGTCTAGACCTCATGGACAGATGAACAAATCACTGGGTCTGGATGGCACCCACCCAAGAGTTCTGCTAAAATCTGCCTCCATCCCTGAGAAAATGAAAATGGCCCACTTAATGCCAAATTTGAAAAAAAGAGACAAATTATCCGCATTTAATGTCACTCCAGCCTGTGGCAAATTTAGGTTGATCTGGGGAGGATGGGAAGACTGAAGGACCTCCCTCTGGGGCAGGAGGCAGGGCACAGCTTTGAACAAGATGCTTTGTAGTCCTGTCTGCGATGCGGCGCTTGAAACTCTCCATTCTCCATGTGTCATTGTGGGTTTTTGCAAAGAGGCACGATTGCTTGCTTTCCTGAAAAGCTCGGCCTTTCATGTTGCATTTGCTTATTATAGCTCACACTTCAGAGTGTCTAAGGAACTCTGAGTCAACCAAACCTTTGACTGTTAGCATCTTTAAAGTATCGGATAGCTGCATGTATGCAGGTAATAGACTTGCAAATATATTTTACAATCTGTTCTACTGGATTTGCAGACAATTCTCATTCATGGCACAACATCGTCTTTGATCTGAAAGCATAAGTTGCTGGATACAGCTAGCAGGAGCACACACGTTGGCATAAACCATTCCCTACGTATTCATTTTAATCATCACACAGATCAACAGGATTTAGTGCAACAAGCCAAACATATATTCCTGATATTCTATTAATCATCTATTACTTTGTGTATGTCTTGGATGTAGGCAGGACTGATAAATAATGAACTGAAGCACCTAAAATGCTTCATTCAGCCCAATCAGTTAAATAGCACGCATTTTGTTTTTTGAAAGGGGATGTTCTGTGATAACATTTGATGTGGATTTAGCTGTTCTACTTTGAGAGTTTGGTGAAGATGAGAGTAGCTCTCTTCAGCTGCTATACTCCTTATTCTGGAATCTGCACTGTATGTGAGCACAGCCTTATGATGCAGCTTCTCCCCTTAACATCAGCACATGCAGCTCAAATATTTGGAAGGAAGAAGGGAGTTTTCATGTCCGTTTGCTCCTCACAGTCTAGATCAGGGGTTAGCAAACTTTTTCAGCAGGAGGCTGGTCCATTGTCCCTCAGACCTTTTGGGGGACCGGACTATATTTTTTTGGGGGGGGGGATTTAACGAATTCCTATGCCCCACAAATAACCCAGAGGTGCATTTTAAATAAAAGGACACATCCTACTCATGTAAAAACATGCTGATTTCCGGACCGTCTGCGGGCCGGATTTAGAAGGCAATTGGGCTGGATCCGGGCTCCGGGCCTTAGTTTGTCTACCCATGTTCTAGATCCTTGAGCAATTGGGCTTACGAATCTTATGGAAGTCTATACATGCAAAGGTTCCCTCTCTTGCTTCCTCTGTAAAGGTCAATGCCAGGGGGAAAGGGGGACTTATGTGTTCTCCATAACCATAAGCTTAATGCCTGAAGAGAGCATGCTGTGCCAAGAGGTATCCATGTTCCCCATATCTACTTGTGTCCACTAGGGAGCAGTACCATAATGAAACAATCATTCTAAGCAGAGAACAAATATGGGTTACAGCTTGTGGTTTGCTTGGGAGTGAAACTAACTAACCAGGAGCTCAGGTTCACAAGTAATGCAAACCATAGCTTAACTCTTAGTAGTGTGGCAGCTCTAGGAGCAAGGGAAGAGCTAAGCCTTGCTTCATTTACTGTGCAACAGCCCTCTTTCACAGTAAGCCAGTTTGATCTAGCATTGCATGTGAGGAAAGCCACTGAGTAAATGCTATAGGGGAATGTCCAAAATCTGCTCAGTGTCAAATCAAATCAACATTCAGGACCTGAGAATTGAAGTGTTTTTGGACACCCACAAAATGCATCTGGGTTTGTCTGCACCCACATTCATATGATAGCAATCACGTTGACACATATTGCAGCATATATAACTATCTATCTAAGGTGAATTAATTTTAATAGATAAATGTATTTATTTTTGTTATTTCCACTTGTTTTATGTTTTATTAATTTGTTTTAATTTTTAATTATTATTATTTTAATTTTTTTAAAAAAACATAAACTGTTTCCTTTTATGCTTCCTCTCTCGATATGCAGTTGAAAAATCAGAGAGACCCTGCAATTTTGTTGAGAGTGGGTTATAGCATTCTGGTTTGGGCAAGTGGGGATCAGTCTAGATTTCTATTACAAATCACAGCATTGAATAATACCCTCTAACTTCCTCTTGTACTCGGCTTTGCCCAAACACTTCATGAGAATATTTTCTAATTCCAGAAACAGACAAGTATGGAAATACTGTATAATTATATAGCAGACTGTCTGGCAGGTGGGATGGTAAAACACCTCAAAGCGATTATGTGCTAATTCCACTCACTCAACTGGTTTCTGAGTGGGGTGTGCCCGGGTGTTTCTCACTTCAGGACAGGAGTGTGAAAACATCACCATTTCATGCCTTTAGGCAGCCTTGAATTGCTGGTTTGTTTCAGTTGACAAATAGATAATGTCCCTCCATTTCTCAGGGTGTGACTTGTTGCAATAGGTTACAAGGGCCAGTTATGCAAATAGAGGCACCTTAAGCCATATAAAATTCAAGGAAATTTTCTGACATTTTTTCTGGAGGTGATTTGTCTTCTGGAGCTATATCAGCACAAAAGCCTATTGTTAGCCTCACCGAATTAGCCCTTATCGTAGATTGTTGACTTGGATGGGACCAAGGAGATAGAAGCATAGAATCTTTGAGTTGGAACGGACTCTAAGAATCATCTAGTTCTAGTCCAACCCCCTGCAATGCAGGAATATGGAGCTGCTCCTAACGGGGATCAAACCTGCAACCTTTTAGTCCAGTTCCGTGTATAATCTGCAATACAGTGAAAGAAGGGCCTTGCCTACCCCACCTGCTGTGGGTCTGTTGTCAAACAGCATCTGCTGTTAGGAAGATTCTCCTAACGTTTAGCTGAAATCTGCTTCTGCCCCATAGATTCCAGGCCTATCCTCTGGGGTGCTGGCCTCCAAAGAATGGCCAGCACCTTCGGCGTGAGAATCTTTGATGCTTTTACTCCCTTATTCTGTGTCAGACTGGAGGAGATCAAAAGGCCCTGCCCATGTTGCCCAAGGAACGGCCATTGGGGAAGTCTTGCTTGCTACTTACATTGGCAATGGTGGAGACAAAGAGCATGATGACCGTGGCAATGTGGACCACAAAAATACCAGCCAGTAGTACCAACATCTTGGCTCCTCACAGCAAGGGTCTCTCCAACGCAGAGAAGTCTACTGGGGAGAAAACAGACAGACAGCAGCATATGAAACCCGGTGCTGAATCAAAAGAACATTGTTTTTTTAAAAAATCACTGTGTATCTTCAAGAAATGAAAGGCACTTGTCTTAAACCCATGGCAGTGACAAAATCAACACCTTGGTTCTGCAAATGCGAGCAAATCCTCTTTTTAATTACCCTGAAATGCTTTTGAGGCACTGTAAGTACTGCAGCTCGTTTTTCAGGAAATTAAAAGCCGGTTTGTGGAGAAATGAGGGATGTGTAGAAAATTAGATTGAATGCGTTTACAGCTTCAAAGAAAGTTTATAGGTATGAGCATTTTAAAAAGAAAAGATACACTTTTGAAATTACATGTTACCCCACCCTCCTTCTAAGGAGCTCAGGGTAGCTACATGGTGTTCTCCCCCCATTTTATTCTCGCCACAAGATCCTGCTCCACCATGATCTCCTGGAACTTCATATCTCAGCTTTGTGCTCCAAGCAAAAGGGTAAATGCCAGAGTCAAGAAGGGGATTTTGCTTGCCACATCCCTCAAAACATCCGTAAGCACATCATGTGTCTAGATGTTATGTGGAGATGCCAAGATTGGATCTCCCAACATAATTTTCTTATTCTAAATGCATACAAGAGAAGGGGCAGTTTGGATCAGGGGTTATCCTGGCCCTAACTCAATCTCATCATCACCCAACATCGCTACTTGCTATCAGCCATGGAGAGGAAAATATACAGGCACCCATATTGTGCCTGCATGTTTTCTCTTCTACAACCAATTAATTCAAGGGAGTGGCCTATCGTTGTAGTACATCAGGACATCCAGTTATGGGCCTCACATGTTCCATGCAGTTTGCTCTACAATTTGGCTATGTGTTGTTTATTTGTCTGTTTCAGATTTGTGTCTTGCCTTTCCCACCAAATGGTGCTCCAAACAGCTCACAGAAACAAGATGCACTTCAAAATGCATGATAACAAATGAAAAACATTCATAAAAGGTAGGTAAAGCACATCATTTAAAGCAAAACTGATTTAAAAAAAAAAGTTCAATTGCAACATATTTACAATGGCCATAAAAACCTATGAGTTCAAAGGCCGTTATGAATAAAAACATTTTTGCCTGCTGACAGAAGGTCATCAGAGAAGGAATGATATGGGCCTCCCTTGGCATGACATCACAGAACCTGGGAGCAGTAACCAAGAAGGCCCTCTCTTGAACTGCTCCTGAACATATTTCAGATGTTGGTGGGACAGAAAGAAAGACCTCTTCTGAAAATCTTACAACCTGATCAGGCTTATATGGAAGAAAATTGCATTTCAAGTAACTCGATCCTAAGTCTGATGGATTGCTTTATTGGTCATAGCTCACCCTCAGAATCATTATGGGAATCACATGCGAGTCATCACATGCTCTGGTCAATAGTCTGGCCATATCTCTGCAAAAGTCTCCTCGCCACTGCTGACTCTGGACATCCAGCCAAGCACCCAAATGGCAAACCTGAGACTTCAGGGGGAGGTTGAGCTGGGCTGCTGAATGCCTCCAAATACCAGTTCCAAGAGGTGATGTGGGATTCAGTAGATTGTGGTATAACAAGGGACTGGATATGTCTGATAGTGGGCCTGCTAAACAGTTTCTTGAAAAACCTAAGACCATACAATCTTCTGGTATCTCAGTCCTCTGTCTGTAAAATGGAAATAATAAGAGTTTGCTATTCTGTAGCTATGCTGTGAGTAAAATGATATATGTCAGTCAGAGACTGCAGTGACATGCAGCAAGGGCATGGGGTTTCTCCTGTGCAAAGCATCATTGAATATAGCAGGAACTTTGCAAGAGCACAGTCATGCTGTGCCACTTTCCTGGAGGATTTCAGTAAAATGGTCTCTGATAATGGCAGCAGCAGTGAGTCATAGGAAACATGAACATTGCCATGATCTGACATTGAGAGATGCGGGGGGAGGGATGTGTTAGATTAGGGTTTTCCTTCCTAATGAACCAGCTGATTCATTGACGAGTCTCGTGCCTTCACCTAGTAACAACTTCCATATTTGACTGCTAGCTTTTCTCGAATTGTATAACCAAGTGCCTGTTTATACAGTAACTGCCTTTTGGACACCAAGTCCAGTTCTCCCTTTTGCACAGTGAATTGGTACAGTCCAGGAGAAGCATAGCCACTTGATTCTGTTGCTTGCATAAGCTGGCCCTAAGCTGCCAGGGTTGCGGCTGGCATCCCCATCAGCTGTGTGCTAGATGGTTTTCAGGCCACACGCAATGGCATTTAGGAAAGCTTGTTGTTGGGAGGGATCAATGAGATTACTGTAGTGGTTCCTGCAGAAGAACAAGTCATGCTTTGAAACATGGGACCCACCCAATCCTTTCTAATACAGTGACCTTGCCTCAGTACATTTCTGAAGAAAGCCACCATTTATTTGCAATTAAGTTGGTTCATTTTCCCATTCTTTCCTGTCTGTGCAACCAGCTCTGATTAACCGAGGGATTTCTCAGTGGGGCCGACTATTTTTGTTTGGGGGAAAAACCTTTAATGTCTTCTTAGTCACTCATCGTTGCTGAGAAATAGAAGCAGCTGCTGAGCTTTTCTTGAGAAATCATTGATAGCCCTTCTCAGAATTCCTTTTTACTAAAGGACGCCTGCTTTGGTTCTCCTTGTGCCTCTTATACCTGAGCTAATTCTTTAGCCCTAAATATTCCCTCCACCTCATCCCAAAGAAGTAGGTCATACTGGTTTTTTCTCCTGCATCACTCAAAGTGGCAACACTGATGTAGGACATCACGTCAACAGGCAGAGGGTTGCCATATTAATTCCTATTATGTCCAGGGCCCTTGGGTACCCTTTGTGGGATCACTGCCACGGGGGCTCAAGCCACCCCCTATCAGGAGCAATTTCTGCATGCAATGCATTAGTGTCCTAAGAACATAGGAACAGCCCAGCTGAATCAGCCCAGAGGTCTATTTAGCCGACCATTCTGTTATCACAGTGGCCAGCCGGATTCCCAACAGAAGCTCCAGACAGACATGCTCAATCTAAGAAAAGGCTATCAGTATCTTCTATTTCAGTGGAACCTGCTTGCCCACTCTAGTTGTGAAGATCTCTCAGCACCTCAGAGTATATTGTCCAAGTGCCACCATTAGGACACTGGTGATGCTCCCATACCAAGTCCCTTCACAACCTGTTAGTGACTCTGCAAACAAAACTGAAGTAGATGGACCCATAGCCTTGCTTGCTATAAAGGCAGCTTCCTTCTGCAAATCACTCGGTGATCTGACAGTAGATGCTGATCTGCCCACCTCCTGGTCTAACTCATGGGTGAGATCCAAGGAAGGTTGTCTGCCAGCTGTGCAATCTGATGCATTTCTACTCTGAAGGAAGCAGTCCCATGATTCCAATGGGACTTATTCCTTGGTAAGTGTGTATAAGACTGCAGCCTACGTCAGTGCAGAGTTCTCAGGGTTTACTGGATTCATCCAGGGGCATGGTCCAGCAGCCAGTTATCAGGAAGAAATGCAGTGGGAGATTAGAAAGGGGGGAGTGGAGACAATATAATAGCACAGCTTCCCTGTAATGATGCATTCCACGGACGTCTTAACCACAGGGCTCTGCAGAGTCACATGTGTTACTCATTTATTCTACCTTCCCCTCTCCCTCCTCTCCATCTAATTGCAGTCTTGTGTGCGAGAGAGACAGCAGCTTTTAAAAATTATTGGGTCTTTCTTGGAACAAAATGGTACTGTTTCCCTCCATTTTTACCAGGCCTGTCAAACTTTACTAGCTCCTTACCACTTATCCCGCACCAGGATCAACAAATAGCCAGTACAAATGCTCAGAATTAACCAAATTAGTTGCACACAGGTCCAGGCAGGGAGGCGTTTCTTCTCCTTTCAATTCTGTCTCAAAGCATTCCTTCCGTGATCACAAGGAAGGTCCTGCTGAATCTGACCAAAGGCACAGCTAATCCAGCATTCTGCGCCTCACAGTGGACAGCCAGATTCCTACGGGAAGCCTTTGAGCAAGACAGGAGCACAGCAGCACTCTCCTGCTTGTGATTCCCAGCAATTGGTATTCAAAGATACTGCTGCTGACCCAGGAGCACACAGCCACCAGGATTAGCGGCCACTGGCAGCCTGATCCTCCATGCATTTGTCAAACCCCCTCTTAAAGCTGTCCAAGATGAAGATTTCCTGGTGTGCACAAGCCTCGCCCTTTCCTGCTGCCTCTTACCCCTCTACCGCCTCATCCTTGCTTCCACTTTGCCTTTAGCTTTCCACTCCACTTTTGTTCTCTCTGCAAGGAAGCCTTCCAGACAAAAACCTCTGCATTCCATGCTTTGCAATAAGAGGTGGACTTCTGGCGACTGTGAGAGAATCTTTCTCCCTATAAAGTCTCACTACAGGGGCATCTTTGTATTGTCAATCAGTCAGCCATAGCTAAGAGGGTCCCTCTGATCGCAAACAGAGTCCTTGGGTGCTTCCAGAGGGGTGTTTCTCTATGGGATCAATGTACCACGCGCATGAGTGCTTTTGGAAGCCTCCATGCAACATTGTTGTCATCAGCATGTCCTCCTCATTTAACCCAGATTTAACTTTCACATGAGAAATCAGAAAAGTTTTAAAAAGCCACTTACTGCCAACGACTCTTTTGCAATATCTGAATGACCAGTTTACAGTATTAAGCCCCCATAAGACTCCATGAGCACCCCTCGTCTCAGGCAATTTCATGCTTTGCTGCTGTTTGCTGGATATCCAGCATCACTTCTTATCTAGAAAGTATAGAGATATTCTACATGCCAAAGTGGTTTCTTCTTGGCAAGAAATTTCCTGATTTGCTTAATGGATAGATCTGCTGTTCTTCGACACCTACATTTAAATTATTCACACACCCACACCCAATTTGTGTTTGTTTGCTTATAGTTGGTTGTTTCCTAATAAACAGCTTACCACACCAAAGTGCTTCTTTTCTGTTTTTGCCTGGAAATTCAAGGGTTTTGATGTCTTGACTGATTGCTGCTTTACCATGCTCAGGTAATCCTGACAGAGGATGGATCAGAGAGAGTGTAATGAGTTTTCTCTGAGTTGAAGGCTTCCTCTGTCTGCTGCCGTCTAACAACTCTCAGCACCTTTAACAAACTACAGTTCCCAGGATTCTCTGGGAGAAGCCACCACTTTTTAAAGTGGCATGGCACACATGTAAGCAGGACAGTGCTAACTGAAAGACAGATTTTGGGCATTTCATTTGTGTTGGGATGGTGTGTGGGGGGGGAGAGAAGCCCTGGAAATATCAGGACCAGATTTCAATCTAGTAAATGCTTGCTAAAGATCAACTGCACCTGCAGTGAGGTGGGAGGAAATATGCACCCAACGCACCACACATGCCTGTGATATTTTATTGTGGCCTCACCCCGCTGCAAGAAACAAACACTTTGCATGCCTCTGAGCAAAGAGTAACAAGAAGTCACCCTGACTCCAGCTGTTCTGTCAAGCGAGAAGATCAGCGTCTGTAGCTCCGGCCTGGAATGCAGAATAGGTGAGGCCCCCCTGTCACAATATCGCTTGGGACAATGAACTCATTCATGTTATGCAGGATGTCAGGCTAGAAGATTGCAGTCAAGGGTCAGAGGAGAACGCTTGCATTTAGATCCTCTATCAGATGAAGGACTGCCGGAGAGGAATGCAGATTCGTACGGTGGTTGACCAAACTCATGTCCTTAAACCTCAATCATGGGAAAGGTACAAATATTATACCAAGGCAGACTTTTTGTCCATCTGACCCAGTACTGCCCACTCTGACAGGCAACAGCTCTCTGAGGTCTCATTCAGGACTCTTTCCTATCTTCTACCTCTCATGTCAGAGGCAGAATGACTTTGAATACCAGTTGCTGGAAATGGCTGGAGGAGAGAGTGCTCTTGGACTCAGGTCCTGTTTGCAGGGTCTTCCTATGAGCATCTAGTTGGCCACTGTGAGAACAGGATGCTGGGCTAGATGGTCCACTGGCCTGATCCAGCAGGGATGCTTTTATGTACTTAAAACCTCCTCATTCAGAAATGTGGAGCCTGTGACTCTCCAGGTGTGCGTGGACTACAACTCCCACCATCAAGCAACTTCAAGAATAGCAGTAGAGAAATATAGGAAATGTAAGTACAAGGTGGGTTAGGAAGACAGTCTAGGAAGTTTGGAGGTTCCTCTCTCTATCTACCATCTCTCCATGCAACTCTGATCACCCTTAATGCAAGCTGAGTTGCATTCCCACAACTTCCAACACCTGCAACTCCCCAGATGTAGGTGGACTGCAACTCCCATCTTTCCTGACCATTGACCATGCTGGCTGGGTCTGATGAAGACTGTAGTCCAACAAGATCTGTAGGGCTATGGGTTCCCCATCTCTGCCTTTTAACTAGAGATGCAAGGGACTAAGCCTGGGATTTTCTGCATGTGCTCCTTCCCCTCATACAGGATGCAGTTGCTGCCGCCACAGCTGCCACATCAATAGCGCTGTGGTGAAGGGAGACGACATGGGAAGGTGGAGGGACCTTCTTCAATTGTTTACTGGTTGGATCATCAACTACCCAGGGACAGGCGCAAGGGAGGGGGAGAGTGCAGTTGACGCAATGGTTCAAAGTGGTGAAAAGGCTTTTGACGGTGTGTGACGAAGTATGCAAGGAACTTTGAGTGGGGTAGGAAAAGGCCAGGGGAAGTCTTGCAGAGCTATGAATGTTCTTGGACATGGAGCCTTCATGGTGGAAGTTGCTTGGGTTGTGCTGAATTCCTCTTAGACCAGGATTCTCGGATTTATTATACTGGATCATCCCAACTGAAGTGAATGACAGTCAGCTCACCAGGTGGTACAGACCCCTTTTCCCAGCTTGTGATGATACAAAGGGTGCGGGAGGACAAAGCCATGGTGGTGCAAAGCAAGTTTTCAAATCCCTTCATCAGAGTCCCTAGTAGGGAAGCAAAAATGTTGTCCAAACAGAAGGTTTCCCCTGTTAGCCTGCTGTCTTTACAACCAATGCAAGTGGTGGTCTGGTGGAGTATGGAAGAATTTGTTGCATTGTGAGGGCATGCAGCATGCTCAGGGCAGAGGGTGGGTGTGGGAGTACAGTTCTCCCAAACCTGGCAGAGCTCCTGTGCTGCAATGTGGTTTCTCACTTCCCACATCTCACCTGTATAGTAACCAGCCATGAAGTCTCCTTCATCTCAGGCAACAGGACACCCACCCCTCCTATAATACAGAAAGAGAGAAAGAAGCAGGAGAGAGGAGAGGGGAAAGGGGTGGGCAGAAGAAAAATGGAAGAAAAGGAGTGACAGAAAGAGAAAGAAGAGAAAAAGATTGGTGGGAAGAGATGACCTTTCATCCTCATTTGTTTGCACAGTGGTTACACTTAGTCTTTATTCAAACATTTGTTCTGATTTGTTTGTGTGACCATTATGACAAGGATCATTCATTCTGATTTGCTTGCAGAGTGCTTATATATGCCTCTCCGTTACTCATTTCCTCCTTCCCACATTTTTCAGTGCGTTTTTCCATCATCACTTTCCTGTCTGTTGTGACGGAGTGCTTGAATCCGCTTTAACAATGCAAACCTACATTTCTAGAGTGTGATCAAATCCTTTCCATGAAACAGGGACAGTTGGGAGGCTTCCAGAGACTAGGAGGGGGAGACCATCCATTGAGTGGATGCTTGTGGAGGGGCACAGAGAAAAGAGGAGGGGGAGGGGGAGAGAAGGTCTGGCTGCGGGGTCGGCTTAGCTCAAGGCCTCTAGGTGTCTGTAATGCACAACCTAGAAGTAGAATAGGGGCAAGAGAGGTCCACATCCCAGAAGAAGGGTTAGGGAGTAGCTTTCCTCCTCTGGCAATAGGCTTCATCCCACCCCACCCAAAATTTGGAAGATGCACTAGTTTGAAAGTTAACTCCGATTCACAGGGTGAGTAATAGAGGTAATAGTGGCTTAAATCAAGCGCTGGGACATTTTGAAATTAAAGTGATGAATCAAAAGCGAGAGGACAATACATGGTGAGATTTGTGACATGCCAAGTACCGAGTGCCTCCCTCAATAAAGCATCTCATTCATCTCGCAATCAGCACAATTGCATTGAGGGTTCTTGGGTCATTTAAGCTCACACCGCCAACCATCTGCTAACAGGAGGAAGGAAAGAGGTGAGTGTCACTTCTGTCATTTTCTCCTCATGTCTTGGGGAAAGGGCATTGTGAGTAGGGGCTTCAGTAACTCAGCGCACGAGCAGAGGGATTCTGACCTGCTTTTGCTGCTTTGTTCCAGGCGAAAGCACCTTACCATTGCTGGTGTGAGAAATAAAGAGGGAAGGTTGTAGCCCAGAAGAAGAATACCTGCTTTGCATGCATAGAATCATAGAACTGTAGAGTTGGAAGGGACCCTGAGGATCATCTAGTCCAACCCGCTACAATGCAGGAATATGCAGGTGTCCCATACAAGGATTGAACCGGCAACCTTGGCATTATCAGCACCATGATCTAACCAACTGAGCTAGTGCAGAATGTCCCAAGTTCAAGCCCTGGCATCTCCAGTTCAAAGATGATGGGAAAGATGTCTATTTGCCTCAGGTACCCAAGAGCCACTTCTGCTCACAGAAGACCAGCCTTCTCCAGCCTGGTGTGTTCTAGATACTTTGGACTACAACTCCCATGACTCTCAGTCAGCAGGGGAATGGTGGGCAAATGAGCTAGCTGGACTGATGAGACTTGTCTCCTGCTAGAATGCAACTTTGTGTGGCAGGAAGGCATAGTCCAAGGCGTCCCAAATGTGGGTCTCCAGCTGTTTGGGGGCCTCAACTCCCATCATCCTTTGCTACCAGGACCAGTGGTCAGGGATGATGGGAGTCGTAGTCCAAAAAACAGCTAGAGACCCAAGTCTGGGAAACCTCGGATAGTCACAGCCATCAAGCAGGAAGGAAATGAGTGCTATTGTTACCCTCAGTCAGAATGAGGATCTCATCAGCCACTGACTCATTTGTTGGGGCGCAGTGATCGTCATTTGCAAACGGATGTGGAAATGTGAAGAATTGAACCTAAGGCTGGAAAGCTGAGAAACAGAGGGAAGCCAATATTGCTCATCTCTGTTCAGAATGCTGTGGATTTTGAGGGTTCCCTGGGCTGGGATCTCAGCAGCCCATGTAACCCACTGCTAATCTGAAAATAGTGCTGGCGGAAAGTGGGAAAGGAACTAGGCTGCATGATCACAGAGCTCCTTGCAGCTCTGTTTGACTAGGCTGTTGCTGAGATCTTTGTAAAGCTGCTGCTTGGAGCCATGAGGCTGAGCCCCATTTTAAAATGCTTTAAAATAAATAAATGCATGTTTGTGATGCTGCTGCTGCTGCTGCTGCTGCTACTGGGTACATAAATCAAATAGTTCCAGTCCCATTACACTTGACCCTTCAAGCTGACCTGGCCAGTTGAGTCTTTCAACAAGAAGATCCCCTGGGAGGGAGTCTGTTTGTACACCCTTAAGGGCTTTTTGATTTCTGAATAGGCCCTCTGTGTACACAACATGCAATAGCTTTGGGGGTGGGGTGGGTGATAGCTGCCCCGGAGTATGCAAACACACAGGGCAAACGGGTGGAGGGACTTAGCCAAACCGAACATGTGTCAGCTGGTTCTGGGGAGAGGTTTCCTCGAAGGGAAACCCCATAAAGCAATGCAACAACCTCCCAAGGGGAGGAGTGGAAATCCCCATTGAGCAAGCTCTGCCCAACAGGACTGGGCCATGCCGTCTCTGAACAGCAGACTGGAGGAAGAGCTTTGCTCTCGCATGTGGCAGGGGGAGGAGTGGAAAACATGAGCTACGTCTCTCGCTTTCCCAGCTCGGGGGCTGTGATTCATTTGGAGAGTGGCTGAATCTCCGCTGCGGAGGCAAGGGCTGGGAAGTCGCTTTTGCTGGGGGTGGTAGCCCTAGAGTACTAAGCCGTGTGAGAGGCTCTCGGCAGAAACTCCAAAGCTTTCTTGGCAGCAGGGAGGGGCAGAGGCAGCTGCCTGAGGCCTGGAAGGCAGCCAAGAACAACCGCTGGCGGAAGATACTGTATCTCTCTCTCTCGCTCTCTCTCTCTCTCTCTCTCCCTCCCCCTCCCCCCTCCCTCTTTGCACCCGCCCTGCCATGGCTCCAGTTGTGCGGGGAAAGAGGGAAGGGCAACAGAAGCACAGAGCAGTGGAGTAGCGTGGATTGTCAGCACCCGGGGCAAGGCAAGTAATTTGCGCCCCCCAACCCGTGGATTTGCGCCCCCTAACCCTAACCCCCAGATGTTGCACCCGGTGCGGCCCCCCCCCTGCACCCCCCACGCTACGCCACTGGCACAGAGCAGGCGGGGCGGGAGCAGCAACAATGAATGGATGCCACCCAGAGGTCTTTCCCCACTTTAAAGACAACCCACTTTAAAAGCATGAAGTGTCTCCCCCACACTAACACCTTTATGTGCCAGTTGCGTTTATGTGCCACTCACAAGGCACTAACAAAGGCTCTGTGTTGCAGGTTCGGGTTTTTTTGTTTTTGTTTAAATAGTCAATTGCATGCTTAGAAAGCTTCAAGAGCTCTTGAAACTTTCACAGTGCATTGACAGAGAAACTGTGAAATGTGTTTGCGTTGCGACAGGGACCGGGTGCTGAAGGGCAATGGGCCCCTACAGACTGGCCTCGGCCAAATGTTCAGGATAGGGCTGCACCTCATAGATGCTGCGCTCGAGCCCACACTTTGCAAGGAAGCATGAGAGGCCTATGCTCCTTTGGTGACATATCCATACATCCCTTCATGAAAAAGGCAGGTTGAAGCACCTCCAGCCCAGAGAACAAAACCCTTTATAGGTTTGACTGATCTGGTTGAATCTCATTGATTTGGGGTTCTGGCAAGAAAAAAAGAAAGGGAAAGGAGGGGGAAAGTTGCAGAATGTCTGTCTCTAGATCAGATGGGCACTGACCGTGGGTTGCTTCAGCCAACAAATCAAAACGTATCCTGAGCTTTCCCCCACTGTTAAAAAACAGTCTGTGGCATTTCTGGCTTCTATAATTGATAGCAATGCTACTTAATTGACAGCGGCTTTTAAAATTGTAATTAATAATAATAATAATAATAATAAATCTTTATTGTCATTGCCCCCCTTCGGGGACAATTGCATTATATATTGATGTTTTTCATTGTTCTGCAAACTGCCCAGGAATTTCTTTAAAATGAAAGCTGTTATGCAAATCATAGAACTGTAGAATCATAGATGGGGCAGAGATCGATTCCTTGAATGGTAGCGTTGGAAGGGGGTACAAGGGTCATCAAGGCCAACCCGCTACAATGCGGGAATATTTTGCCCAATGTGGGGCTCGAACCCACGACTCTGACTGAGCTATCCGTGGTGGCATGAATTAGAATCGTAAGAAGGAAAAAACATGGTGGGTTCAAGTCATAATTGAGAAATGCAGTCAATCTCTGGTAGTTTTAGGAAGGCTCATGGGAAACAGATCACCGTATTTTTCACTCTATAAGACGCACCAGACAATAAGACGCACCTAGTTTTTGGAGGAGGAAAATAAGAAAAGAAAAAATATTCTGAATCCCAGAAGCCAGAACAGCAAGAGGGATCACTGCGCAGTGAAAGCAGCGATCCCTCTTTCTGTTCTGGCTTCTGGGATAGCTGCGCAGCCTGCATTCACTCCATAAGACGCACACACATTTCCCCTTACTTTTTAGGAGAGAAAAAGTGAGTCTTATAGAGCAAAAAATACGGTATGTGGTTTTTGGCTACTGGCCTGATTGAAGCATGCAAATACAGGCACACACTCCACCTCTGACTTGACCGGGGCAGAGCAACAAAAACATGTATGTTTTCATAACAGATTTGATTCATTTTTCTCAGGCGGACCAGGAAAAGATTCATGAAAAAAAAGTCATAACATATGAGCGGGTTTCCAAAGACTGCAATAAACTATTCTCCTGATTCATCAAAACTGCCACCTGGCTTCTGCTTAGGGTTGCCAATTTCTAAACCAGACTCCTGCAGTTTTACCTTTCAGATAGCCTTGCAAAGCTACTAGTCCTCAAAAACAGATACTATGTCTTTTTTTAAATGTATACCAATATTTATGCCCAACACAGTCAACAGCCTGAAATAAAAATAAAGCTGAGAATAATAATAATAATAATAATAATAATAATAATAATAATAATAATAATGTCTTGCATTGAATTTATTGATGCTGTCTGCAACCAAGCCTGCTTTAAGAGTGCCTTGATATGCAGTAATTAGCAGGTGACAACATTTCTCCTCATGCCATGAAAACCTGATAATTGCTGAACATCCAGCAGCTGTCAAAGGCACAGCTGAAAATGCCAGTTGCAAAGTTGGAAATCCTCTGGCTGCTGTTTGCAAATCTCAGCAGTGGCCTGAGAAATGCCCTAGCTTGACTTGTCCATAGAGAGATGCCCTAGCTTGACTTTCCCCTGGGGTGTTTGGTTCAGCAACACAGGCAGAAGATCGCAGCTCTGTAATTTTGAAAGCCAGGCTCAGGGCTCGTGATTTCAAGGCAAAAGGTCTCAGGTTCCTGGCATCTCTAGGTAGGGCTGGAAACCATAGAAAGCTGCCTTATACTGAGTCAGACCATTGGTTCCTCTAGCTCTGAATTATCTACACAGACTGGCAGCAGCTCTCCAGGGTTTCAGGCAGTCCTTGCTTACAAAACGTTTCTTGACCAAGATCTAGGAAAAGCTTCTGCAAGTCCGTGTAAACCAGTGTTTCCCAAACTTGGGTCACTGGCTGTTTTTGGACTACAACTCCCATCATCCCTAGCTAGCAAGACCAGTGGTCAGGGATGATGGGAGTTGTAGTCCAAAAACAGCCGGAGACCCAAGTTTGGGAAACACTGGTGTAGACAATATTGCGCTAGTAGGACCAATGGTCTGACTCTGTATAAGTCCGTTTCCTATTATCCTAATGCATCCAGGAGGATTGCCACCTTCTGGTTCCATTTCCAACTCAAGTTTTAAAATCCCCATTTTGATTGAAAAGATATATTGTAAAGATGGGACGGCTGGGAATGCGATTGCAAGAGGTGATTTACAAGTACAAGAGGTTGCTGGAGAATGCCCAGAGAGGTAGCTAATGCACACAAAGTAACCCTCAATATGTGCCTGCAACAGATATAACTAGTTTCAGAGCGGATGTACTGTAACTGCAAAAGTAGCCAGTTAAGCTTCTTCCACTCCTGGGACACTCTTGTGTTCCTGGCTAGGGTCCTCCAGTTCTTTGCTCTTTGGTCTCCTTTCCCCTCGCTGCCACTTCATCTCCCTTCCTATAGGTTCCTGCCCCTTCTCCTTAGAAAGACCACAGCCCTGACACATCACACCCATGGACATTGGATGCCAGCATTTTGCCTTTTAGCACTTCTCAGACTCTGACCTGACTCTGTAAGATGGAAAAAATGTGCCTGCACTCTGCTCTCTTTTATCACGGGGTGTGTCAGTCCAGCCAGCCCATGTGCTCACCACAGAGGACTCCCAAGAGTAATAAAGAGGTCTTGAGGGGGGGGGGGGAATAGGGTGTGTCCGGCTGGAACTATGAGTCCACATTCTCCCGTTTTTGATTTAAAAGAAAAGCCCATGCAAGCTTAGGGGCAGACAGATCAGTCTTTTGCTGTATCACATATGTTCATTCTGCTCTGTGTCCACATTAACCCATGAATTTCTTCTTTTCAAATACCACATACGAAAATGTATCCGTTTCATATTTAAACGCATATTTTGAAATGTTTCAAACACCTGTTTTAGAGCATTGTAAACCCCATTTAAATACACATTTGTATTGCAATGTACACGTTCCTAAGCCTCTTACCCTAAATTACATTTTCCTTTCGCATGCCTTAGTACATTTTTTTTTTTAGCCACAGATTTCATTACACAATTTGGAGATCCATATGTTAGGCTGGTCAGTTTGCATAAAAATACAGATCCACCCTGATGCAAATGTTTTTAGTCAATTAAAAAATGCCCCTCCCAAGCAGCCCTTATCCGATGGTGATTCTTCCCCCTCACAACAAAGGGTGTGGTCATGGCTGAAGCTATTTTGATTTGCTGGAAATCTCTCTCCTTCCCTCACTGCCAACTAGGAAAACTAAACCAAAGTTAAAGATGCTTTTGCCATTTTCTTGAAGGTAATAGGATGACCTGGGCTACAGACATTTGCACACACACACACACACACACAAATGGATTCAGAGGTATATGTCTTGATGTCACATAAGACATGGGCAGATTTGCAATCTGGGAAAACTTTCATGGGCACGACACCTACCCCAGAACCAAGCTAGTCTGTTGGCTGCAATCAAGTGCTAAAGTTGTAACAGTCCTACCTGAAACACCTGAGAGCTGCATGGCAGTGGTGGGGGAGGAAAGAGACAAAAGTGGGCAGGGCAACCAATGTAAATGTCATCTAGCAGGCTAGTTCCACACATTCTCAGACAACGCACGCTGTCTTCCATCAGGGAAACGAGGCATTTTTAGACTTCAAGGACGTATTCCAGACAGACATTATACAGAACATTTCAAGTAGGCTTTGGAAGGCTGCGTCTCTTACAGAAGGGTTGTGATCCTGCATTCACTTGTTTCCAGGAAGAGTCAAGGGCGTACAATGCTAATGGCTTGAGCTTGCTGGGTGTTGGTGGAGTGCTCAGATGTGGAGCTCAAGTACCTTTTCCTTATCCATAGTACAGTTTGAGGAAGTCATATTTCTGCTGTGCCTTGCTCCTAATCAGTTGCACCAAGTTTTGTACTCATTGAATCTCCTCTCAAGACACCAAGAAGCCTTTCGTTTCTTTCAAAAGCATAGCCTCTGCCCCGCTTCATAAAATGCAGTCAAGTTAGAGAGCCAAGTACGAACCCAGATCTACACTTGTGCTCTTGTATTTCTTCTTCCTCTTTATCCTACCCCTCTGGCATCATGCAGCCCAAGGTGACATACGGTATATGGGGGTTGCCAAGTCTTCACCCATCCAGGCACTGACCAGACCTAAACCTGCTTAGCTTCAGTGAGGCGGTGGTCTCACATGTCTTCAGGCCATACCCCAGCACTCCAAGGCTGGTGATAAGATTTTATCCCATCCTACTTTTGAAATGCCAGGAACAGAAACATAAATTATGGATTTCTTTTTAGAAATAAACTGCATGGAACGAGTACAGAGAACCTATAAAAAAAGGTTTATTTGTCTAAAAATTATATTCCATGTTTACATTTAAATGTTTCAGAGAATCAATTAAAATGTCACTAAAACAAATACCAGCCTTTAATATTAAAATAAAGCAGCATTAATATTGAAATAAAGTAAAAAGAGAAACTATAAAATAGTTAGGATCATATCCCCCCCCCCCCCGCTTTTTATTTATTTACCAGCGAGGGGGAAAGCCTGGGCAATTTTTCTTTTAAGTTCTTGATCTAGTGGTACCTGTAACTTATCATCCTAGATGCCAGACAAGCAGCCCTGGGGAGCGCATTCCAGCACTGGGGGGCCACCACAGAGAAAGCCTTTTCCAGAGCCGCCACTTGCCTTTGGCAGTAGGTTCCACACTGGTGAAGACCTTAACAAGCACATAAGCTAATGAGGAAGGTTTAGATTGCCAGTTAGCTGAGGGCAACTACCAGGACTGATGCCTTATGATAACTGCTTGTGGGATCTGGTTGACTAATAATGATAGTTGTCATTTCATATCAATGGCTATTGGCCATGAGCAATAAGTGGAAGCTCCATGTTCAGATGCAGTATCTCTGCAAAATGAATACCAGATGCTGGGAAGAGACAACGACAACAAAACCCTTGCCTTCCTGTGCTGTTTATGGGCTTCCCAGAGGTATCTCAGACTATCCACTGGTGGGAACCAGATGCTGGAATAGATGGACCTTTGATTGATCCAACAGGGCTGTGGCTAAGTGGCAGGCAAGGCAGCAGATTTGGTGGGTCCCTCTCCCTGCCATGTGAGGTTCCTTGAGCAAGCACCATCTTCTCTTCCCCTCCTACACACCACAGGCTGAGTCACCTGAAACATTCCAGAATGGTTCTCAGCCCAACCACAGCTTTCATGACCACACAAAGCCCTCCGTCACATGGCATTGCATGTGCAGCACACCGCCCAAAAATCATGGGCGCACTGCACATGATGCATCTGCAACATGATCCAACTGGGGGACGATTTCCCGGCTTGTGAGAGAATCTCTCCTGTTCTTGAAGTCCATCTAGCACTCAACAAGCCTTGCTTTAAACATATGGGGTGAGGTGGGATGGGGGAAGAAAGCTCTGAAACATTTGCCCCACTTATTTGTCTATGAGCCTTCCCAACTTTGACTCCATCGGCCTTCTTTGGCCCATGGTGGAAGTTCCCCACCCTTCCAATGGAGTTAAAAAGCAAAGGTGCGGTTTTTCTCCACACATGAGCCCAGAAGGGCCTTTTGCGTCATCCACACCTGCTAATGCAAACATAAAACCAGCACCAGCTATCATTCACACATATATTTGTTTTTAATAGCGCAAATGTGCACAAGAGAAGATCAAAGGCATCATGCGCAAAGAAAAGCATTCTATTTGGAATGCAACCCACAGGACGTGATGCACCTCTAGGTCTTCAAAGCAGAAGTCATAATTCTTACGCGGTGGGCATGCCTTGGCTAGCACAACATGGCTGATCCCGAGCATTAGTGAAATATTCATGCTAAAGGCTAAGCATATGCCAAGGATATTGTGGACCATTATCATGAAAGTCTAAATAATTGCCCGTTTAATTAGGGGGTTCTGCAGTGCTGTGTTATCTGGAAGCAATCTACGTTTAAGCATGAGCTTAATGGGCCTTGCCCATTCCACCTCTTGGGCATATATATATATATATATATATATATATGCTTTCGTAGATTTTCACGGGTACAGGAATGCAGGTTTTGGTGTCCTCGGGTGTCTTCCCGTGTAAAAGTTGGGGTGTCTAGGCGACGTTTCGACGAGGTCTCACTCGTCATCTTCAGGCTGGTGCTTTCGGCTTCTTGTTACTGGAACAGAGCAGGATCTCAGTGTTTGAGTTCCTATAAATACTGTTGAGGAGGTGTGGTGTATAGCCTCCAATGTTCTGGGCAGAGAGGAGGTTCCCAGGCTAGTGTGCCTTTTCTTCTTTTGTTCCTTAATTACTTGAGGGATATCTTGAGTGATTTCTTGAGTGATTTCCTGAATCCCACTTAGGTGGGTCATTAGGTGTGGATTAGTTGCTAAAGCCTTCGTGTCTTGAACTCTTGAACTTTGTGAAGAGTTTTTCTGAGAAGATGGCTGTACTGCACTTGGTTGTGCTCTGGCTTGGCTTCGTGTATAGGGGCGAGCTGTGGTTTTGTGGCCTGTGCCAGCCAGATCTGTGTAGGGATTGCAGGGGGGTGCAGCATCCGGAGGTGCCACCCTGGTTTGGCTACTGGATGGTGTCTGTAATTTATCTGTGGAGAGGGTCTGGGTTTGGGTCTGGTGTGGTTGATTGGTGATGGCGTTCTGTGTGCCTCTGGATCTGGTGTCAGATTTTGTGGGGAGGGCTAATTTCCAGATGTCTGGCAAGCGGGATGTGTCGTCACGCTTGTTCATGTTGTGAGGGTGTTTCTCTATCTCGATGGCTTCCATGATTATTCTCTTGTGGTGATGTTAGCAAAATCCTCCATAAACACAATATCAAAACAGCCTTTTGCACCAACCAAAAAATAGCCAATATCCTCAGAAACCCCAAGGATAAAATTCAGTTGGAAAACCAAGGGGTCTATGAAATACCCTGCAAAGTCTGCCCAGCCACGTACATTGGACAAACAAACAGACGAATAAATGCACGGATCGCAGAACACAAGAATGCCGTCAAAAAAGAAGAAAAAACTTCCTCTCTTTTCCAACACATGAAAGAAACAGGACACGAAATTAATTTTGCAGATTCCAAATTGCTCTTTAACATGGAACATCACCACAAGAGAATAATCATGGAAGCCATCGAGATAGAGAAACACCCTCACAACATGAACAAGCGTGACGACACATCCCGCTTGCCAGACATCTGGAAATTAGCCCTCCCCACAAAATCTGACACCAGATCCAGAGGCACACAGAACGCCATCACCAATCAACCACACCAGACCCAAACCCAGACCCTCTCCACAGATAAATTACAGACACCATCCAGTAGCCAAACCAGGGTGGCACCTCCGGATGCTGCACCCCCCTGCAATCCCTACACAGATCTGGCTGGCACAGGCCACAAAACCACAGCTCGCCCCTATACACGAAGCCAAGCCAGAGCACAACCAAGTGCAGTACAGCCATCTTCTCAGAAAAACTCTTCACAAAGTTCAAGAGTTCAAGACACGAAGGCTTTAGCAACTAATCCACACCTAATGACCCACCTAAGTGGGATTCAGGAAATCACTCAAGAAATCACTCAAGATATCCCTCAAGTAATTAAGGAACAAAAGAAGAAAAGGCACACTAGCCTGGGAACCTCCTCTCTGCCCAGAACATTGGAGGCTATACACCACACCTCCTCAACAGTATTTATAGGAACTCAAACACTGAGATCCTGCTCTGTTCCAGTAACAAGAAGCCGAAAGCACCAGCCTGAAGATGACGAGTGAGACCTCGTCGAAACGTCGCCTAGACACCCCAACTTTTACACGGGAAGACACCCGAGGACACCAAAACCTGCATATATATATATATATATATATATATATATGCTAGCAGCATGAGATGAATCTGGAGGCAAAGTTTGGATCATTCCAGGTACTTGGATGGGACTGCTGGAGGGAATACTTAACAGGGCCAGCTTGGTTTGTACTGGGGGCAAACTGAGTCATCTCTTCCTCCAAATGGAGTTTTGTTCCCTTCATTGTCTGTGCGAGGAGAGAGAACCCTCCCCTCCCTGGAAACATGTTGAAATGGGCCACACCTAGGGAAAGCTGCATTCCTTCAGCCAGTGTGCAAGTCGATTCAAACAAAATCTTTCCTCCACCGCCACTTCAGTTACATATATATAATCTTCCATTAAAAAATAAATAAAGATCTATATAACCAGAGGCCTTTTTGACAGGTGACTATAAAGTTGCAGCCCTATGCATATTTACCTAAGTAAGACCAAATGGCCATGGTGGGACCTACTTCTGAGCAGATGGAGGTGGGGAACTGTAATATAATCCTTGAAATGTTTTCTTGTTTGATCCACTACTGGAATGCAGCAAAGCGCTGACCTCAGTGGAAGATCCCTCTATTTGAAGGTCCACATGTGCTTAACTGCCTTGGGTGCAAAGCATTTAATAACATTTGCCCGTTAAATATCACTCTGCACAGGTGATACTTGGCAGGAGCACCAAGAGGCATGTAGAAATTGCTCGTGACAATGATGCCATCTGCGTTGCAAAACACTGTGTGTGCATGGCACAATCTACACTCAAACAATGCACCTGTTGAGCCCATTAGCTAATTCACTCTTTCAGTCCAATCAATGCAATATAAGTTTATTAAGGGGTCGCCCTTAAAGGATTTCCTTCCTCAGAGGAATTTCTGGGGAAAGGAAGGCACGCTAAGCTATGTGTTCCAGTTCCACACCCAGCCCAATAGTTTACAACCTGTTAAGACACTCCAAACTGTGTAGATCCAGCCCACTTCAAATAACCGCCCCCACTTTAAAAACCATTGTTACTTTTCCAACTGAAAGGGCGTATTCAACATCATTCTTGCTAGCTGGGAATCTTCCCAGCTCAAGTTAAATCCTTCTAACTATGAGGGCTTGGGAGGGGACCCAAGTGTCACAGACCAGACCTGGTAATGCAATGGAAGAAGACTCACTGTACACAGTGCAGGGACAATATATTGAGCAGAGTCAGTTACTCTGAAACAAACGGGTTGTGCCACAATTCACAACCCATTTCTTCCAGAGTAACTGAATTGTGGTCATGCTTGTGGCAAGTGTCAGCCCTTCCTTCAGTTGACTTTTCTTTATATTTTGACTTTCTCCTGCCCGCAAGGTTTGCAAATGCATGCGTGTCCCAATACAGGAATGTAGCAATTCCCCTCTCTGCAACAGTCACCCATTAGGCACTTCGTTCCATTCTTCTAAGTGAACCCCCATATTCTAATTGTTGCAAGGAATGCAGCCTGCATACAGTGTCTGGGATGCCAGCAAGAAACGTCGCTGGAGTGGGGTCTTCCAAATGAATCAAATAGCAACAGGGCAAGTGCATTAAAATCAAGGACAGCCTGCCCCCTCTCCAAACTCTCTAAAACTTTGTGAGCGCGAAAGTGGAGGAGAGGAAAGACAGGCAGGTTCTAGCTCCAAACAAGACAAAATTGCAAAGCCACAAGGCACAGTCAGGTTCTGTTGGGAAGCATCCTTACCTTAGAGAAAGAGGTCTTTTGCAGAAGGAGCTGTGCTCTTGAACTCCGGCTGCCTTGAAACTCAGAGCTGCAGTGAAGGGAGTGCTCCGGCTGGCGAGGGTTATAAGTTTCCCCTGCTGGTGTGCTGGGATGGGTGGTGTCTTTTTGACTGTGCTTTAGAAGAGTTTCTATGAATCAGTCTGGCTTTCATGAAATTTCTTTCTTTTTTAAAAAAATATACTACGCCCTGCTTGCTTGGCAGTGAGCCAGAAGTTTCTGGGCGGGGACCCAGCTATTGCAAAGCCTCTCTCTCTCCCTCCCTCCCTCCCTCTCTTTTGTGGCTTGATGCAACAGGAGCAGCAGCAAGAGGAGGGGACCCCAGCCTACGCTACAGAAAGGAGTGACTTCAAGCCTGATGAGTCACCGGAGAGAAGACACCCTGGCCAGGTCTGTTTAGTAAATCTTGAGTAATGGTTGCCAACCATAAAAAAAACATAGTTACAGATGTGGTAACAATGCAAAGGGGATACATCCAGTATAAACAAACAGGCCAACAGCTGCCTGGGTACATTGGGTGGTGATGTCCTCGTGAGTCACTAAGCTGACGCCACCCTCCTTGGCCACAATGCCAGGAACGTCGCCTGTTCAAGGAAAGAAGTACAAGGGGACGGAGGGCACTTTGACTCCTTGGAATGCCAAGCTGTCCAACGCTGCAGGGTGTGTCCATCGTGGCGTTCTCCTGAAGGCACTCCCACAGGCAGAGGACTGGTTTCTGTGGCCTGGATGTCTCCACGTGGAGTGCCTACTCCGTGCCACCTGCAGCACAATGCTAATTCCTTGCTGCATTAAGGTTAGGGGACTTGAGTAAGGTGCTCCCAGCGATTCCACTGTCCACTCTGAGCGGGCTCACTTCACCTTCTCACAGTTTCCCTGCCCTCTCCCACTGGGCCCAGGATGCAGAACAGCCCAGAGGGACAGCATAAGGCAAGAGGAGTGGGGCACTTCACTTCTTCACTCTTGTCACTGCTTGCAGGCTCAGAGAGGGCAAGCAAACCAGCCGTGAGAGTGAGGAGGGGAGCCAGGAGTCTCCAGGGGTTAGCAGTTGGGATCTTGGAGGTGTGCACCAGGGAAGGCAATGCTGTCCTTGCTGCCAGTCTACTGCACCAGGGGTGTGGGGTCAGAGCAGGGGTCAGCAAACTTTTTCAGCAGGGGGGCAGTCCACTGTCCTTCAGACCTTGTGGGTGCCAGACTATATTTTGAAAACCCTAACGAATTCCTATGCCCCACAAATAACCCAGAGGTGCATTTTAAATAAAAGGGCACATCCTACTCATGTAAAAACATGCTGATTCCTGGACCAGCTGTGGGCCAGATTTAGAAGGCGATTGGGCCAGATCCAGCCCCCAGGCTTTAGTTTGCCTACCCATGGGTCAGAGGGTAGTCCCCCAGGCCTCTAGATCTGGCCTTTGGGACTCTCCCAACATTGCAGTCCTCACAGGCACACTCCTTTCTTGCAGGCCACACCCCTCACCAGTCCTGTTTCGAAACACTCTTGGGTGTTTTGGCATGGCTGGAAAGGTGTCCTTGAACTCTGAGAAAGACCCTTGCTTGTCAGGATGCAGGACAGAGACAGATGCATGAGAGAGCATAGAAATTAGCCCACGGGACAAAACGCATGTTGGACAAGATTTCTGCATCTCTTTATTTTGTCTTGTTTTTAAAGCTATCCTAGTTTTTTGGTACTGTTTCATTTTTTAAAAAATGTATTTATGATATGTTTGCAAATCGTCATGAGATGCATGTGAAAGGCGAGTCGTCAATTACTTAAATAAATAAATAATGACACAAACTTGCATCTCTTGCCCCTCCCATCTTTGCCTCTGGCATGCAAATCTCTCAGAAGCTGGCTCAGAAGGAAATGTTCCCCACCCCCCAAATCTGATACATGGTATTTTACGCTATACTATGCACTGAATGTGCCTCAGTAGAAATACTTGTTTTTTTCTGGAAGCATTTCTTCTGCTTCTTGTTCTGGCCCACTGTTCTGGTCCACCAGAAGTCCTTTTTATGATGCTGGAACACGTGTTGAGATTGGGGTGTGGGCATGTGCAGAGAAATTATTGATGTACAGTAGTTTTAGCTCTTCTCAGAAGATCATCCATAAATTCTTCCCTGGTGTTCCTTTGCTGTGAGTGAGAATTATCGCGGCTGCCTTGGGTTGCTGTACGGTTGTGAACAGGAGGAGAAGGAGGCTGGTGAGGATGAACGAGCAGACGAACTTGACCAGGAAACTGTTTGTCAAGATACAATCCACACTTTGAAAGGGAGAATATGACATTTTGTAGGACAAAGGCAAGGAGACAAGCCTTAAATCTCAGAGTTTCTCTCTTAAAGGGGAAGAATGTGCAAGTTTGATTAAGTGGAAACTAAAAACAACAAAGGCTAACAAATTTATTAGCGCATAAACTTTCTTTGGCTGCAGTCCACTGGTGGATTCACGAAGCATTATATTGAGTTGCAGGTATATAGAGGCATGGTTGGAGGGGGTGGCTGTTGGGATACTGCCAGGGAGACAAAGGCCATCATGCCCCCACGCCGTTTCCGGACGATCCATCAACCTCCCATAGATACAGTATCAGTCAATTAGCGACACAAGTCTCGGAGATAGCTTGCCACATTCCAGGGCTTGTGCATGCTCTTTCAGCAGAGTTTGCACAGCGAAAGATGCACTCAGGAGAGCATTATTTACAACTTTATTCAGCGTTGGTCAGAAGAAAGAAAAAACATGACTGCCTGTCTGCGATGTTCAGGCACAGAGAGAAAACGAAAGCATATACAAAAGAGAAACTTCCTGTGAACAGGAAATACGCAGGCTGTGACACAACAACCTGCTCCCTTCTTAAGGTGGAACGGAAATATCCTAACAGTGGCTACTATAAATAATGAGATCAGAAGGAAATTACGGGTGAAAAAGGACAGGCAGCTGCTCTTGATAACAAAGACATCCAGGTATTGATAACAACAACCACATCCTTTATCCCAAATTCAAATGACAGAACTTGAGGGTCACCTAGTCAAACTCCCTGCAATGCAGGAATCCTGTCCTGGGTGGGCTTGAACCACCAACCTTCTGGTAAAGAGCAAAACACGCTCGTCCATTGCACCACCTGAGAGCACTGAACCTCATGGTGAATTGTAATTCAGTTCCTTGACATTGACCCTGGAAAAGCTCCTGGGTCTGGTTTATTCCTTGGATGGGGTGCAGGTGCAACCCTGCACAAAGTATTACATTGGCTTCTCCTGAAACCCAGTTTCATAAGGGCAGCTTTAAAGAGCCAGCCACCCAGCCACCCCTTAGTTACCAAGTAAATACGTTCAGGCCATGTGAATGCCGGACTGGTGATGGCTGTCCTCGTTTGACCCTGAGATACAGGATGCAGGGAACAGCAGCACAGTGAGACGAATGTGAGCTAGTCTGTGAGTTATTCTGGCAGGATAAGCCCCAGAAAGGTCAGCATGTCAGTTGGAAGTACAAACTGTGTCCAACAGATAAGTGATCTACTAGCCGTACAAGATACAGTTTGTTATGGTGTTTTATACTGGACTGAGGACACTTCATGGAACTGATGACACCTCTGCTAGTCATCACTAGGTCACTTAGCATGGAGAAGGCTAAGTCCACACTGTTCCACTTCCCAGCTCCAGTTGCTTCCTTCCAGCAGCTTTTCCCTCGGCCAATCCTGTGCTTCTGTCATGAACATAGCAAGGCCATAATTCATGCATTCCTAGCAGAATTCATGCACATGTTTTCCTAGCAGAAGGCCATGGGGTCAGTCCCCAGCATCTCCTGCTAGGGCTGGGAGTAGGGATGGAATAATCTCTAAATTTTTGGTTCTCTCCAATTCCCCTCATCTTTCCAGGCTTGAAATCATCTCTCCAGTTTGCAGTTTAGTGCGAATTTCTCCTAATAAATATGTTTGTATGCTGCTTCAACAACTACGCCCATAAGCACAAGCCATTTTTGTATGTTATTTTCACTAATACGTGTAATTATATGCAGGCTTTATCCTAATATGTATCCATTTTTCTACATGTTGATTGGCTGGAGAACTGCCTTGCAAAATCGGGGGAAGTGCACATTTTGAAGGTTGCTTGTGTTTCAGTTCACATATTGTTGTGGAAAGTGTGAATTTGGTAAGTTTACCTTTGTATGCTAAATGAATTGAATTGCTCCCTCATCCCTTGCTGCCTTTCAGTGTGTAGACAAAACTGACTCAGGGTCACTGAGCCAGGTGAACCAATGGTGCTACTCACAGGAAATTCCCCTGTTCTGTGACTTAGAAATCTAATGTCCTTAGAAAGGAGATCATTTACATGGCACTAAAACTGGCCCACGAACTATCCATGTGATGCTAAACTGCTTTTCATCTCAGAACCAAGGGACCCTGTGGAGAGCGAAAAAATGCTAAACATCCCAGATTTCAAAACTGGAATTCTCTTTTTCCTGTGACCTCAATAAAAGCTCCTATATCTCGCTCCAAAGGGTCATGCATGACAAATTCAATTCATCGCAATGTTCTGAAGGGCATCACATGTTTTGCAAAACACTGTATCACATGGGTATCTCCAGACCTTGTGCATAGTTCATGCACAGTAATAAACAGTGTTTTTTAAAACACCCAGTAATGTGCCTTCTTCCACAAAACCTTTCACATCTCACACTTCCCAGGCTTCTGGTAAGCTATGGCTGACAGTTTGAACAATTCAGAAGAAATTTACTCACTTATGTGGAATTACACTTTCTGTCATCACCTTGCCAAAACAAGGCTGGGAGGGCGTGTTTTCCGTCAGAAAAGCAAAAGGAGGTTAGTTGAGTCTTCCTTTGCCTCCAATTTCCCCCTTCTAACTCCCTCCCTGCAGCTTTTCTCCAACCCTACAGTCGTACCTCGGGTTAAGAACTTAATTCATTCTGTAGGTCCGTTCTTAACCTGAAACTATTCTTAACCTGAGGTACCACTTTAGCTAATGGGGCCTCCCGTGCTGCTGCCGCGCGATTTCTATTCTCATCCTGAAGCAAAGTTCTTAACCTGAGGTACTATTTCTGGGTTAGCGGAGTCTGTAACCTGAAGCATCTGTAACCTGAGGTACCACTGTATTTTGCACACCTGTGCTTATAGGAACATAGGAAACTGCTTTCTGCCAAATCCAACCATTGCTCCATCTAGCCCAGTCTTGTCTACAATGAAAGTTGTTTTTGAATAATCCTTTGACATTTTAGTGTGAATTTCTCCCAATAGACACATTTTGCATTCAATTTTGCACATGTTTGCAAAACCATTTCTCCTAACATCATGCCATTCCCCCCGCCCCCCATTTCCCATTTATAGGCACTTTAGCCCAGTAGATGTATTTTTGCACACATTATTTTGCTGGACCTTTTTTTCTTCTTCCAAAATTCAAAGAAGTGTGAATTTCAAAGTGTGCCTGTGTTGTGGTTAATGTATCACCCCAGAACAGTGCCAATGAGGTGAGTTCACCTTGCAGTGTGAATGGAATGGAATTCCCACCCCCACCCCTAGCAGGGTGTCTCTTGGCCCTGCCATTCTAAAGACAGGCAACGCTGAGCCCATACTTAAGCCTTTGAGGAGACTGAGCAGGTGCCACCTGTATTTATCATTGGAAACAGATGCCACATGAGCAGGGTGCTATTATGAGAAACCACCCTCGGTTTCTTGTTTTCTACAACACGTTGCTTCTGTTGTTGCTACTTGATGGCCTTTTTTTAAAGAAAGAAAGAAATGCAAGCCCAGCACCTTTCTGCAGGTGCGCAACTGGGCCGCTCCAGCCCCAAGTGCTCTCTTCCCCTCCCTCTTCTAAAAATATATATATTTATTGGCAGTTTTTCAAAGGTACCATCCCTCCCGTGCAAGAAAAACAGACACAGGGATAACACGTCATCTTTCCCCAGCACAGTTTAATAATAGTAATAGAGTGCTAATCCCTTTCACAGAGTTTTCTAAATGCGAATGAAATGTAACTGATACTCAGGTCTCTTCGATGCACTTCCATCTCTCACTACTGTTTAGCTTTGGGCTGCAGGATCATACACGGCTATAATTTGATTTGATTTATTTGTTTAGATGATTTACACCCTGCTCTTCATTAAGAAATAATCCCAGAGCAGGGATTATA